>NW_022589710.1:60142711-60245335 GCF_004348235.1 Phoca vitulina | reverse complement strand
TACTGTAACATGCAAGGGTGGGGGTACTGTAACATGCAAGGGTGGGGATACTGGGCTGGATTGTTGAGCATTTCTCCATCCACACACACCCACGCCCAATATTTGGGAACTGCTGGGTTTAAAGAGTTTAAAGCTCAGATCCTCGCACACCCATGTTCATAGCAACATTATTTACTATAGTAAAAATGTGGAAAAGATCAAGTGTCCATTGATATGGTATATACATCAAATGAAATATTAATTGGCCTTAAACAGGAATGAAATTGACACGTGCTACAACAGAGGTGAACCGTGAGGACATTACGCTAAGTGAAACAAGCCAGTCACAACAGAGCAGATGCCATGCGATTGTGCTTACAATGAGGTACCTGGGATAGTGGGAATCAGAGACAGAAAGGAGGGGGGTGGTTGCCAGGGGCTAGGGAGAGGAGAAAACAGGAAGTCATTATTTAATGGGTACAGAATTTCAGTTTGGGAAGATAATGTTCTAGAGATGGATGGTGGTGAAGGTTGCATAACAGTGTGAATGTATTTAGTGCCACCCAACTACGGTGGCATTTAACTTTTAAATGGTTAAAACTGTAACTTTTATGTTCTGTGCATTTTCCCGCCATAGAATGCTCGTAAGCCTAAAGGGTTCTTTACTACAGAATATTCCAGAATCTTGAACATGCTACTGCAGCCCAGTCCATCCTCACCAGAGGCAGACTTTACAAGTCTTCCCCAGACTTCTTTGGTCATGGCAGTTTTCTTGAGCAGCAGATGGAGAGAGGGGGCAGACCAGCTGCGGACCAGGGCCCCTCGAAGCCGTGTGGGGAATGCCGGGTCAAGCTCTGAGCACGAGCCTCCCATCACCGGGCTCTGGCCGTGCAGCTATCACAGCACCAAGCAAAGTGGCCGACAGGCACAGTTTCTTATTTCTGCCAAGACCCCTGCCAGGTAAGTCCTGGACCCCCATTTCGCTGATGGGGAAAGCAGAGGCTCAGAGAGGCCAAGAGACCTGCCCGAGGTCACACGGCTCACTGGCAGGGCTGGGACCCAAAGCCGGGTCTCGGGTGGACTCCCGGCTCTCACTGCTCCGAGTGTGGTCTCCAGAGAAGCAGCACTGACCTCACCCCGAAGCTGGTCAGAAATGCACAGCCTCGGGCCACACGGCAGACCTCCCCCTGCCTTGGCATGCTAACCAGGCCCCCAGGTGCTCCTGGGCCCAGGAGAGATGCAGAAGCCGCAGCTCAAAACCTGCTGCCTTCCCCTTCCTCTCCATCCCTTCCGACTGGATTGTGGGATTCTAAGCATCCATTGTGAGCTTGGAGCCTGGGGGGGTGGTGGGGGGGGAGGCTGCCGGAGCAGCAGCAACACCCTCCTGGGGCACATGGTCTGCACCCCCTCCCCCTTCCCTTTCTTCCTGCTAATGCATTTGGGTCCCCCAAAGCCCACAAGTCACTTAGTCACACCACACTACAGTGGGCTTTTTGCCAGCTCAGGAAAAACAAGCACGATTTAAATGATTTCAAAAGCAATTCTTTCAAGGGCTTGCCCTTTCCATGGCCCACAGAATTACCCAGAAACAAGAGAGAAAAGACGCAAGAGCACAGTCAGGCCACCCTGCCGCCGTGCGGGGGTCTCACTCTCCAGCCCGCTGCCCAATCTAAATACTCCAGGCCATGGGCTTACCCCCACCCTCCCCCCGCCCCGTGTTTTCCTGGGGAGGCTGTCAGAGGAGCCAAGGTTTCCTTTAAGAGGCACTTAGGGGAGGCGAGCTGCCCCCGTTCTTCCCCTCGCTGGTCTGCAGATTCCCTAGGTGCAGCCTCTTGCCACCCGCTGAATCGCTGCAAAACCACCCTGGGGCCCCTTCCCACAGCGCTCTTTCGTGGAGGCTTAGCTAATTGGCCAGAGCCACTTAGCTTCCCTAATCTTCACTTGTAAATCATTCTATCTACTCCATTAATCGCCTTTATCAACACCCCTTCGGGCCCCTGGGGACATTTCCACCCCTTTCGGTACTGGGTTTCTGTAGGCTGCAGACCACCCCTTGGCTCGGCGCGGGGACGACTTCTGGCTCTTTCCACCCTTCCTGCCGTGCAGGACCCAGCACCGCGTCCACGCCCTCATCAGCCACCATGGGGAGGCTCCCTTGGCACGGGGGGCACAGCACATGCACGTCAGTGGTCCTCGGGGCCCCAGTGTTCATCACCAAATAAGGTGAGGCACAAAGGCCACCAGGACGCGCCAGGAGGCTGGGCTGCGGCCACTGGCCCAGGTGCCCATGTGGTGACAGGAATCCTCTTTCAGCTCAAGCATGCAACCCCACCCCCTTCCCGCTCATCAGAGGGGTTGGAGAGAGACAGAAAAGGAAACCAGGATGAGGCTCTGAGTGGCAGTTGTCCCCAAGAGAGAGGACCCCAGAGCCTTCCCTTTCATAGGTACGGACCACGCTCTGTGTTTTATAAACTCTTCCCTGTGGTTTTGTTTGCTTACAGTAAAAGCCCCCACGGAGTCCTACTGGGATTGAGCCACGCTGATATAAAGAGTATCATAAACTGGGTGTCCCAACACCCATCAAGGCAATGTGCAGAAGGAGCATGGGGACTGTAGTGGCCCATGCTCCTCTCAGCCCTGCTCCCTGAGGGCATTAGGCACATCTTCGCATCCCCTCAGTGCCCTGCCCAGCAGGTGCCCAGAATCCTTGCGCCTGGGTGAAAAGAAGGGTGAGCAGTTACTAAGCTTTCCTACTCCTAAAACCCTACATGAGTCAGAGGGGGTCCAGACACCCGAGCCGTGCACCTCTGGCTTGGCACGATGCCACCACAGGGCCCATGATGTCCCCTCGAGGACCCAAACCTAAGGCCAACTGAACATGCCCCCCTCCTCCCTGCTCTGGCCAGGTTCTCTCCTACCACCCTATTTCTGCATCACCATATCCACCACCAGGAACGTCGAATGCTCCCATCTGTCTAGCAAATACCCACTTGCGTCAAAGCATGGCTCAAATGCTCCATGCTTGGTGATGCCTTGCAGCCATGCTGGGCATTCCCAGGTCATTCCAGGTCACACGTGGCGATTACAAGTCTACCTTCTCCTCCTAACCTGGGGGCTCATCGAGGACAGGAGCTCTCCCCCCAGGGCCAACATCCAACCAGTGCCCCACCCACAGATGTCCCAGGAGTGTCAGAGGTGTACTTAGGAATAATCAAATACAGGACACAAACCAGTCACTGTGCTCAGTACAAGGCTGTTTTTGGACGAGGGTCCCCAAGAGAGGGGTCCGAATCTAAAGAAGGAAGGAGGGCTTCCTGTGCCCCCATCTGCACCCCTGTACTGGGGACCATCCATCTGCATCTGTGAGCAGAGCGGACTCCCACCTTTCTGCTTGCAAACTCAACATCTGCTGAGATCCGTAGACTCTGCCTCCCAATCTATTCCTCAACCTCCCCAACAAGCCTATTACTCTTGCCTACATCTTGCCTAATACTGGAGCAATACCCCCCATTGTTCTCTCAGTCTTCACAGGGGAGGGGTCCCCAAAACTTATCAAGCGTAATGCCAACAACCTTAACCTACAGCTCAGTTGAAGCTATGCCCCCCACGTTGCCAGCAATCATCTTCCTAAAACACAGCTGCTCAGAAACACCGGCCCCCACTGCTCACAGGAACACAAGGAAGGGCCTTCGAGTGGTTAAGCCTCGTGGTCCCACACGCACTCACTACAGGATGACTCGCCTCCCATAGCTGCCCACACACCTTGTGCCCCAACCTTACCCGGCACCTACTTGTCCCACAGCCAGGGGACCCTGCATCTTCTTTCCCTAAAGAGTAACAGGCTGTGGGGCCAGGCTGCCCGAGTTCAAATCCCTGCTACTCACATCTTCTGTAAAACGGGTACCCACCCTCCTAGGCCTGTTATGAGGGCCAGCAAGGGGGGTGGTGCATGGAAGGCACGGAGACCAGGGCTACCCAAATGTCAATGCCGTGATTATCCTTCAAAAGCCGACTTGCCCATCCTCAGTGACCCCTTGATGTGGCGGTGTTCTTGATCCTGGCATTCAGGACTTCCCGTCCCTCCTCTGTTCTTACGGATTCCAGCACTCCCCCCTTGTATTACGGGGTAGCTTTGCGGATTTTGATCCTCTCAACGAGAACAGAAGCTCCCTGGAGGCAGGCTGCACATCTAGGTCGGGTTTAATTTCCCCACGGGCCCAGCACACAGGCATGCTCGGTCAGCACTCACTCAGCCACCAGATATTAAAGCCAAGGATGACTTCTGACCTGAGCTCTGAGCAACTGCCCTCAGGAGGCCTACATAATTTTTTCACACATGTGATTATTTTAACATGCCTTAGGTAAAGAGCTGGTCCAGCTGATGTGTGATCGGCCCAACTAAAAAGCTGGTCCCTGAAGTTAGCATGTATAATAGGATCCAGGGAGACATTTCTAGCGTGAAATGAGAGAAAGCGATGGTGGCGTCCCACAAGCTGCTAGGTATGGGGACGATCAAAATGATCTCCATCTTCCCATTCTGGCCAGACCCTCCACCAACAGGCCCTTTGCCTCACCCAAGACAAACACAATACTTTCACCAAATCCTATTTGCGGTTTTATGGATCCACGCCGAAAACCCCTGAATAACTGATGTTCTCCATTCCACAAGGAAGGAACACTCTTCAAAGGGTCAAGCATCCAGCACAGTTGTGCCAACGGTGGTAAATGATACTCGCACAGCCGAATCCTGAAAAGCTGACGGAATCAAGAGCATGCCCCTGCTGCCCATCTCACGGGCAGGACACGAAGGCTCCCGTAGCAAAGTGGCTTATGCAAAACACGCCCAGGTTGTATCAGGGCCAGAACGCAAACTGGTCTCCTAATGCCTCATGCATCACATCCCCCATCACCAACAGGGGGGACCAGATTTAGAATACACTTGGGGAGGCCCGCTGCAGCCTTCACGGGCTGGGCCGCCTCTCAGCATCAGCCATGCAAAGTCAACAGCTTCTTGTCCTCAAAGAATTAACAACAAGCAAACGTAAGTCCAGATGTTCATTTTTAACTTGAAATAAAGCAAGTGCTGCGACGCCTGCATGGCTCAGTCGGTTAAGCGTCTGCCTTCGGCTCAGGTCATGATCCCAGGGTCCTGGGATCGAGCCCCGCATCGGGCTCCCTGCTCAGTGGGGAGCCTACTTCTCCCTCTGCCTGCCGCTCCCCCCTGCTTGTGCTCTCTGACAAATAAATAAAATCTTTAATTAAAAAAAAAAAAAAAAAACAGAAATAAAGCAAGTACTGCATTTACAAAATTCACCCTCAATCCTTCGTCACAGGTCGGTTCTAAAAATCTATCCTGTAAAGTTATAGTTCAATGCAAGTTATTTTTCAGAGATAATTTCAGCAGCAAAAATTTGTATAGCACTTTCTCTGTGCCAGAGACTCTCGTGAGCAGTTTACATAGATTAACACCACATGTAGTGGTATTGTATGGCCTCGCGCACACACGAGAGCACGCACACACTTGCACGCATACACACACACCCACATACACACACACCCACACACGGGCACTGTTCTAGAGCTTGGGCTACATCAGTGAACAAAACAAAGCCTGCCCCTTCCCTGAGGTTAGAACACAAAGGCAAAGAAACTAGTTCAAGGTCGCCTATCTAGGAAGGACACACACAGGCCTGGAAACCTGGCAGTTTGGCTCCAGAGTCCACGTTCTTAACCCTTAATCCCTCCTGGCTGCACGTTCTGATCTGTCCCACGGCATCAGGCTAGAAGGGATAGCCAGGGAGACAGCAGCCACTGTTCTGGGGCACAGGCCCCCGACAGGTAGGTTGGCGGGGGGGGGGGGGGGGGCTGTCTCTCTAGACATCATTTGCTGCAAGCTGAATTTACACCAGACTCCAGCCTCAGCCCAAGAGCCAACGATGCCGGGGACACAGCCCTGCCCTCTAGCAGCGCACAGGCTAGCGGGGAAAGACTGGCAGATAGCTCCATGAGTACGGCTGCCGCCTGTCCTGAGCCATCACGGAGCCGGGCACAATCCGGGAACTGGGTGCCTGCCCTACCTGCGGCTCAGCGGGGCCACTGGGAACCAGTCTGCCAACTTCACCCGGGGCCCCAGTACATTTCCCAGCCCCCCTCCTCCTGCTTTAAAAAAAAAAAAAAAAGTAATCTGATTCAGCCCCGGCCCTGGCTGAGCACTGACTCCTGCTAAATCCCCAAAGCCTAATTACTTACTATTCTGCATGGTAATCTTGGGAGGTGTTTGTTCGCGCTCTCCCCTCGGACAGCCAGTGAGCAAGACGCAGGGGTTGCTAGCAAGCACGGCTCCAGGTACAGACATGAATCGGCCATCTCCCAGACACCGTGCCTCTGCTTAGAATGTCCTCCCACTGCCACCTTTTCCCCTTTGAGGCTGGGATCAGAGGTCACCTCCGGGGAGGGCGCCCTTCCCCTGAACCAGGGCACTTTTTCCCCTCTTCCCGCTCCCCCCGCCCCGAGGTAACTGCCACAGCTGGCTCTGTGTTACCTAAGCTCCCCCAGCCTGACCACCCCCCCCCCAAATTCTGCTGCACACTCCCTGACAACAGGGCCCTGGGTCCCTCCCAGCTTCAGAGCCCAGCAGGGTGCAGAACGTGTAGACACTCAGAAGTGCATGTTGCATTGGATTTCTCGGGCGCTTACCAGGAGACCCAGGGCTGAAGCCCTGCACTGTGCTGAGCGAGCAAAGGGCGCTGCAGGCCCGCACACGGAGTGGTTGTGCTGCCCCATCCGGGCGGGGACGACCCACCGAACAGGGAGCACCTTCGCTTCTCAACCACACAGTGACTTCTGTTCCTTTCCCAAGGGACACATCCATTGTCCTTTCAGGAGAAACTTCTGTAAACTGTTCCAGCACATTCTCTTATTTTTTTAGTAAAATGCTATGCTCCAATGTCCTCTTCAATAACAGAAAATGTTTAATAAAAAAAAAATTTTTTTTAAACCTTTTCTGTTGAGTTGAAGGACTATCTCTCTTCCACCCAAGGCAACACATGGCAATGCTTAATGATTTCCATTTTTAACTCGAGGAGGAATGTTTCTCAGAGTTCAAGAGGAAGCCGAGTGGGTGCGCTCTGGATTGCGGGAGGCCCGCATGGCGTCAAGAGCGGAGAATCTGGAAGTCAGGGGGTAGCAGATGGCCCAGTAGGGAGGAGAGACTGCTAGCAGATGGCCCCAATAGTTTGGATAAGGGGGGAAAAAAAAACTTAATAGCCAAAGAAATCCTGAGAAAGAAGAATAAAGTGGGAGGCAGCACGCTTTCTGATTTCAAGCTACACTATGAAGCTATAGTCATCAAAACAGTATGGTACTGCACAGAAACAAATAGACCAATGGAACAGAACCGCAAGTGCAGAAGCAAACCACATATATACAGTCAACTAGCCTTTGACAAGGCAGCCAAGAATACTCGATGGGTGGCTCAGGCATTTAAGCATCTGCCTTCAGCTCAGGTCATGATCTCAGGGTCCTGGGATCAAGCCCACATCGGGCTCCCTGTTCAGCAGGGAGTCTGCTTCTCCCTCTCCCCCTGCTCCTGCTCTCGTGCATGTACTCTCTCTCTCTTTCTCTCTCACAGAGCTCTAATAAATAAATAAAATCTTAAAAAAAAAATACTTGATGGGGAAAAGAGTGTCTTCAATAAAAAAAAGCACTTCAATAAGTGCTGGAATAATTGGATATTCGTATGTAAACAGATAAAACTGGACCTCAATCTTCCACCACTCAGAAAAATTAACTCAAAATGGATTAAGAACTTAAAAGGTAAGATGTGAAACCATGAAATTCCCAGAAAAAAACACAGGAGTAAAGCTCCTATACATGGGTCTTGGCAATGATTTTTCGGATACAACACCTAAAGCACAAGCAACAAAAGCAAATATAAACGAGAGGGACTACATCAAACTAAACAGCTTCTGTACAACAAAAGAAGCTATCCACAAAGTGAAAAGACAACCTACAGAATGGAAAAAAAGTATTTACACACTATATAGCTAATAATGGGTTACTATCCAAAATACATAAAGAACTCAGACAACAGCAAAAAAAAATAATAATAATCCAATGAAAAAATGGGCAAAGGACCTGAATAGACATTTCTACAAAGAAGATAAATGAAAGGCCAACAAATACATGACAAGATGATCAACATCACTAGTCATTAGGGAAACACAAATTAAAACTATGGTGAGAGACCATCTCACACCTGTTAGAATGGCTAGTATCCAAAAGACAAGAGGTAACAAGTATCCGTGAGCATGTGGAGAAAGGGAACCCAGGGGATTGTGGGTGAGAATGCAAACTGGTGCAGCCACTGTGGAAAACAGTACGGAGGATCCATACTGTTTGATCCAGCAATCCCACTTCTGGGAATATAGCCAAAGGAAATGAAAACACTAACTCGAAAAGATATTTGCACTCCCACGTTCATAGCAGCGCTATTCACAATAGCCTAGACATGGAAACAACCTAAGTGTCCGTCCATGGCTGGCTGGATAAAGAAGTTGCATCTATAGGTATCCATGGAATATATACAACAGAATACTATGCGGCCACAAAAAAAGGAGGAAATCCTATCATTTGTGATAATATGGATGAACCTTGAAGGCATTGCGCTAAGTGAAATAAGTCGAATAGTCAAATATTGCATGATCTCACTAATAGGTGGGGGGGAGGAGACAACCCAACTCACAGAAAAAGAGACCAGACTTGTGGTTACCAGAAGTGGAGGGTGGGGGCAGCGAATATCAGAGGCAGGGGACCAAAAAGTACAAACTTCCAGTTATAAGAGAATTAAGTTCTAGGGGTGGAGCGTACAACATGATGACTATAGCAAACACTGCGGCATGATGTACAGGAAAGCTGGGAAGAGCGTCAATCCTATGCAGTCTCGTCCTAAGGAGAAATTTTTTTTTTTTATCTATAGAAAATGGATGCTAGCTGAACATACTATGGTAACCATTTCACAATATATGCAAATCAGACCATCATACTGAAGCCTTAAACTTATACAGTGATATATGTCAATTATTTCTCAATAAAAGTAGGGAGGAGAAAGCTTTGATTGCAAACAAATCAGTATTAGAAACATACCAAGAAGCAGGGCCCACCCAGGTGTTTGCTATTGCAATGAACAGGCAGTCCCATTTCTCAGAGGTGTACCCAGGTGGTGGGGTACCCAGGTGGTGGGGTACCCAGGTGGTGGGGTACCCAGACAGTGACAGAGATGAGAAGTTACAACAGGAGGCCTCATCTCCAAATGGTCTCTTTCCACCCATCCATTGATAATTATGGAGAAGTCTATAGGCTCACAATTCAGGCTATCCAAATTAAAAGGCTCCACAGGGAATATTTAGGGCAGTGAAACTACTCTGTAGGATATTACAAGGGTAGCTACAGGTCATTGTACATTTATCAAAACTCATCGAAAGTACAACACAGAGTGAATTCTGATGTAAACTATGGACGTTAGTTAATAATAATATCAATACTGGCTCATCAGTTGCAACAAATGTACCATATTAATATAAGACAGGGGAAGCTGGGGGCGGGGGGAGGGATTCATATAGGAATTCTATTTTCCACTCAATTTTTCTGTAAACCTAAAACTGCTCCAAAATGTAGTCTGTTAATTAAACACACACACACGCACACCTGGCCTTGCTTCTCGCTGGCCAGGTGACCTTGGGCGCGTTACTTAATCTCTCTGGGTCTCCTGTCCTCATCTGCAAAATGAGGATACTGATAGCACACGCCTAAAGGGCTGTTAGGAGCAGCAAGTAAGTTAATGCAGGGAAAGCACTTAGCATAGCACCCAGTACGGGGTATGCTGGTGGTAGCCACGATCATGACGACGACGACAGTCCTCGTGTGCTCGGTACACCTTACATACTTCATACCTCCACACGTCATATGCTTTCAGTCCTGCAGGTGAGGCAGGTAGGAACTGCTGCCATCCTCAATTGACAAAAGAGAAAACCTGAAGCTTAGAGAGCTTCTGTAACTGGCCCAAGGTCACACAGCTGGCCAGCAGGGTGAGCTGGGACTCACACCCAGGCATCTGCCTTCACCATGTCCAACTGTCTTCTCCAAGAAAGGGCTGGTGCTTGCTGGGACAGGAGCCCTTTCTGGCTGCTGGAGACAGAGCCAATACTAGAACCCAGATCTTTGGTCCCTAAGCCACTCGATCCCCCGTAGAACATCCCTGCCCCCAAGCCCCCAAAAAGCAAAGAGCAATCACACAGATGATGGGCTGCCATCTTCCTTGGGCTCCATTTGTCATCAGGCTGGCCTCCTTTTGCGAGCCTATCACCGTCCCAAGGTGGTTGGTGACACTTTCCTCAAGAAGCCACCTGGCGCTCTGGGGTTGCCCCACCTAGAAAATGCCCTCCCAGGGCTGGAACTCCTCTCCCTGCCCCCCCCCCCCAACCGGGACCGTAACTAGACTGTGAGCTCGCTGCCCACGGTAGCGAGTTCAATTCTTGGTTCTCCGAGTCAGGGTTTGCTTTTACGTAACGACTTCAAAACCTGAGATGTGCCACTTATCTCCCGAGCCTGCTGAGGCAGCATTCGTACAGACACCCGTTCAGAATCCAGACACTGCCTCATGTCCCTGGGAGCGCCACACCTCCACACCCACATCCTGATGTACTTTTCGCAGCTCTAGGTCCGCTCCTCCTACCCCTGCTTTCTCATGCTTTCTGCACCTCTGCTCCCCACACAGGGGCGCCTACGGAGACCCACCGCGGTGCCCACCTGCTCAGTGACCTCATCTCCTCCCAGCCCAGCCTCCACACCAACTCCTGTGTGCGGGCCCACCCAGCTGCCTCCACCTCTCCCCTCCCCTCCCCTCCCACTGTGGCCGCGCATCAGCCCCGGTACAGAACAAAAGGTGAACCAGCCACAGAAGATGCTCCATCGAGCGCCCACATCCACTCCTCTGCTCTCCTGAAAGGCTAGGAACCACCTCCGTCCGCAGATCGCTCTCAAGCACCCCCTCACCCCGGCAGCCCTCTCTTCCCAGCCTTCCTTCTAGGGACATGGAAAGTCTGTGTCCTCCCTAAATGCCTATGCTGAAGCCCTAAGCCCCAAAGAAATGCTATTTCAAGATGGAGCCTTTGGGAGGGGATCTGGGCTAGACCAGCTCATGGGGGGGGAGCCCTCTGGTCTGATGGGATCAGAGGCCTTACGGGAAGGGACCCCAGAGAGCTGGCTCTCACTAGCTCTCCCTCCTGGAACAGGAGGACACAGCAAAATGAGGGCAATCCACAAGCCAGGGAGAGTTCTCATCAGAACCTGATCAGGCAGGCGCTCTGACCTTAGACTCCCGGCCTCCAGAACCATGAGAAGAGGTATTTCTGCTGTTTACGCCACCCGGGCTATGGAATTCTGTCACGGCAGCCTGAGCAAAGACAGACATACAGCCAGTGGGTGTTTCAAAAGGCGTATGTGAAAAGCAGAAAACCAAACATGACAAAGCAAATCCCTCCAACATCAACAGGGGGGCAAAGCTCCCCTCTCTTTTTTGAATATGGGCACAGGATGTTGGGAACCCAAATGAAGAGGTGTGGCATCGTGGAGGACAGACCACTGATTCAGCCTGAAATGTGAGGGGAAAGGCAGTGTGAGAAGAGGGGGAGGCATACCCACCCCAGCTTGACAGCCAACCTGTAAAGTAATGCCTCACTGTCGAGAGGAAAAAAAAAAAACTGACAGTTTTTCGATGTAGAGGCATGTTCTGTAAGGTGGGCCATCCTCCAACATCCCAAATCCTCAAAATATTAAAAAACAAAACCAAAAATTTGTTTCCAGGAGGAAAAACAACAAACAAAAAACAACGTTTGGCAAGATGCTTACTTCTTACCTTGTCCTCATAAAATTTAAGTAACAAATAGTTTTCCAGTACCTGTGATTCGTAGGCCTTGTATCATGTCTGGGGTAAGCAGATAAGAAAAAAAATAATGAAAACAGAAGCTCACATCTGAGCATGTGTGTTAAGTGCTTCATGGGTATTAACTCATTTATTTCTAACAACCCTCTGAGGTGGATGCAATTATCACCCCCTTTACTATCCCAGAAGAAAAACTGAAGCAGACGCTGGGTTTAAAAAGCAAATGTGCAGAAACTCTTTGGTTCCTGAAGGTCTGCGTCTCCCCCAGATTCCTGTGTTGAAGCCCTCCTCTCCTAAGGTGGTGGGACCTGGAGGTGCGGCCTCTGGGAGGTAATTTGGAGGGGGTCATGAGGATGGGGTCTCCCCATGATGGGATTCGTGCCCTCATGAGAAGAGGAAGAAAGCAGGGTTGGGCCTGGCTGGTACCTGGACGGGAGAAGAGGAAGAGAGACCAGAGCCCAGATTCTCTCTCTCTACCCAGTGAGCCCACAGTGACGTGGGGGGGCCATCTGCAAACCAGGAACCATCCCTGGACCCCCCAGCCTCCAGAACTGTGAGAAATACGGGTCTGTCAATTAAATTAAGGCACCCCGTCTCCGGTATTTTGTTATGACAGCCTGAGCTAAGACAGAGTCCAGAAGACTCAAAGTCGCAGCCTCTCACTATTTCATGCATTTTATGTGGAGGGACCCACTTCTCTTTTGTAGTGTTTGCTCTTCACAGACCATGAAATAAAAATCTAGGTCCTAGAGGCCCAGATCTCGGGGGGGGGAAGATAAATTAATGACTTCCCCCAGACCTCAGTAGTCAAAAATGAAGTTTTTTTTTTATATAATTTCTCTACATTCAAAAACGACACCAAACTGGTTTTCAAGAAAATCTCTGTGTTACACCAAGTCTTAGCCCTCATTCAACATCCAAATATTTACTGGACTCCTCTGAAGGGTCAGGCAGCGTCCTAGCCCAGTTCTTCTCTGCCTGTGGGGTACACGCACATTGCCCCAGGATCTCGTTAGGATGCAGATTCTGATACAGAAGGCCTGGGGTGGGCCTGACACTCTGCATTCCCAGAAAGCTGCCTGGTGATGCCAACCACCCCGGACAGCAGGACTCTTGCCCAGCGAGCACCACCCCTGGCTTCATCTCGGACTCACCTGGGAGCTCTTAAAAAATACAGCTTCCTGGGTCCCATCCCCAGACCCGTGACGGCAGCCACTCCAGGGCTGGGTCTTGGGCATTTCAGAAGCTCTTCCCTGACTGCAAGATGAGGGCAGGGTTAAGGATCACTCTTCTGGACACAGGGCAGTGAGCGAGGGAGCCCTCAAGAGGAACGGATGACAAATAAGTTACTTTAGATGGTGATACAGGTCATAAAAATATAGGGTAACGTGATGGGGGAGGCACTTAAGCACAACACACACCATGGGATGGGAACACCAGCAAGACCTGGGGAAGTGACCCCAGGCAGAGCCAAGAGCCCATTTTCCACACCAAGTCTTCAGGAACGACTAGAGCAGGGTGCCCTGAAGCTTTTCCACAGGAGAAGCTATTCCTCTCACAGGGGAGGAGGAACACTCAGAGGCTACAGAAAATAAGACCCAGTCCCCCCCAACAAAGACGTTCTTACAAAAACATGAACTGACCTGTTGAATGCTGACTGGGGTGGGGGATGCGGGTGCTTTAGCTCGGGATACTCTGACACAGCAGGAAATTCTTAAAGCTCCATCTTCCCACGTCCCTAGAAGACCTCACCTAGTAGACCAGGACTGGTGGACTGGATGCAGAACAGAAGCCTCAGAGGATGCAAGAACCCCCTGTATGGTTCTTCCCAGGCAACTCCTTTACCCGTGGAGGGAAGAGGGCAGCCAGTGGGTGCCACCCTCCGTCACACCCCGAAACTCTAAGTGGGAGGAAGCTCTGGTCCACCTTTACCGAAGCAGCATTCCAGAAGCAGAGCCTGAGACTCAGGTCTAAGCCAGCCCACACCCAGCCATCCCCCGGCCCCGCAAGCAGCTGAGGGGGCCATGTGCCCCAAGCCCATAGGACTTCAGAACTCCCACGGAAGGACGGCACCCATTGGGGCACACATGCTGCGGTCTGGGAGGCCAGAAAGCTGGGGCCGTGGTAACCACCTTCCCACACTGGAGGACTCCGGAGTCCAGAGACAGAGGGAAACTAAGTCATGACACTTAACCTTTGATCTCACGCGTTCAGTGACTGGCCCAATAAATTTCCCTTTTTTCCGCTAAACCCAGTCTGGGGAAGTTTCCTGTCTTTGCCATCGAGGCCTTCCTCATCTAGACCGCAAGACTCCACACACCACGTCAGACCCAGTCACCCTCCTCTGAGCCCCCTGAAAGTGGCCCCCTGGAGCTGCTGACTACAGGACCTCTGCCGTCCTTCTTCCTCATCGAGTTTTCCCTGTGTCAGGAGCTGGTCTTCTCCACAACCGTAAGCTACTTGATGACAAGGGCTGTCTCTCATGCTTGCTTATACCACGTCCCCCCCAACCCACCGCCGCCACGTGCCCACCACAGGGTAGGAGAGACAACAGCAAGTGCGTGCTGTGTACGTGCTTGTGAACTGGAAAGGGGGCCCAGGGCCCAGGTGGCTGGAAGGGAAGTCGGGTCTCAGCCCCGCCTGGGCAGGAAGGAAAGCTAGGGCAGCTGCGATGGAGTGGGGAAGCCATGGGATCTGGGCCCAGGTGAACCAGGGATGCACCTGCCTGCCAAGAGGTCTTGGGGAGTCACTAAACTTCTGAGCCTTGCCCCGTTCCTCATCTTTGCAAAAACACTGAAAGGATAAAAGTGCTTCATAGTTGAAATGCACTTTCATTCCATCATTCGACCAAACTTCATGGAGTCCTTCCTACATGCAGGGCCCTATCCCAGAAACAGTTAACAAAAAGCATAACCCAGGGGCGACTGCATGGTTCAGTCGGTTAAGGGTCTGCCTTCGGCTCAGGTCGTGACCTCAGGGTCCTGGGATCAAGCCCCTCGTCTGGTTCCCTGCTTGGTGGGGATTCTGCCCCGCCCTCTGCTTATGCTCTCTCACGATCTCTAATGAATAATCTTTAAAAAATTTTAAAAAAGAAGCATAATCCAAGGGTTCATTATTGCTAAAGATAAGGCTGATTTCCCTTCATTTCCCTCTCCATAAGGGGGACAAGGCCAGGTCTTCCTGCCAAATAGGACTGACTGCTCCACAGTCAGATAATTTTGGATGAGAAAGTACACTGAAGATACGGGACAATGAGGGAGCACATGAGACTCTATCCCAAGAAACAGGGCCCTGTCTACGCCGATGTGGCCAGACTACAGGTGACAGCAGTTACAGGAGGGCAGAGCCTGCCCAAAGTGAGGGCACCAGCGAGGAAGAAACCAAAGCTACACTACCCTGGATTCTTTACCCAGAGTAGCAAAGCATCCCCGGCCCCCGCGGCTGGTGCTGATCCTCGCGTCTCGGGTCCCTGGAGGACATGGACCCCAATGTTAACCTCTGGCCTTACACAGGTCACCTGTCAGTCCAGTCCATGCCTCCACTGCTTCTGGTAATGAGAGAGGTCCGAGGGAGGTTAAATGACGGGATGAGCACCATCGCCTGCAGAGTGACTCACCAGGAATCTCTCAGGAATGGATGGTCCAAGTTCAAAGGGAATCCTGGCAGCTTCTCTACAAGCCTGGACTCACCTACCCTCCATGTCCCACAAGGCCTTCTCAGAAGGCATCCTGAGGGAAGGGGGGTTGATGGTGTAGCAGACAGGCTTTGAGGGACAGCCCTGACCTCCTTATGCCCATAGAACCAAACACATATTTTAATCACACAGGCTGAGGTTCCAATGCTTCACCACTTACAAGACTTATGACTCTGAGCAACTCATGTCTTCCCCTAGAGGTCTCCTGACCTATAAAATGCAGAGAAGACCTGCCTATGAACACAAGTGAAGAAGAATGCCATCAAAACCTGGGTTTCCATTCCCATTTACACCCAGCCCCAGCCAGGGCCTTAACAGATTTCCCCCAACAACCCCAGAACAGGAAGTACAATTCTGCCCATTTCACAGGTGGGAAAACAGACCCCCAAAGATGCTGTGACTTGCCGGGCAACGCGGTGGAAGAGCCAAGTGGCACCCATCTGCAGTAAGACCTCAAAGGTCTCAGCGGGCTTTTGAATGCTTCATCCCACTGGATCTTGCCCACAAAGACTCTGTTGGAGACAGAGTTCTGGCCCAGGACTGCCCTGAGGCCTGGGCAGCTTCCATTTGCCTCACCGCTTGCTGGCACACTCCCGAGAATCTTCTTCACCCATTTAAGGAAAACCTGCCCCTGGCAGGACAGATAAGAGGTCATCTCTGGGTCCCTACAGCCTCCGACCCCCTAGAGAATTCTGAAAGGGCACAGCAAGACCGCCTCCCACAGCAAGCAGAATCCATCCCCCCCGAGCCAGCACCGTACCCTGGGAACTCCCACTGTAGAGAGAGGACCCCAGCACTCCAGAGTGTCCTACCCCTGCAGGTGCCCTGGCGTGTTGCGACCCTGGTGGGCGGGTCATCCCAAAGTGCCACCTGCCAGAGCAGCCTTGCTGCCCCTTGAGGTCCGTCAGATGGATACCGTGAGCAAAAGGGAACGAAAACAAAGACACCCAGGCGAGCACAATCAAGACGGCAGGGGGAAACACGGAGCCTTTAGGAGCATTGTGAGAACAAAAAAGGAAATTTCAAAACTCTCCAATGTGACCTTTCCCGTTGCTGGGTAAAGAAAGTACTTGAGTTGCTTAGCAGCACAACTGATTAGTGCCTGCACGTTACCTGTCTACACCTTACAGCTACCCTTTCCCACTGGGTTCGTCAAACCACCTTTCTCAGCTCTGGCTGTAATGTCCACAGAAGCACCATCTCCAGGCCAAATGCCTTGAGGCAAGGGGGAGATTGATTTCTTACCAGGATCTGTGCAATTCTTAGCTGTCTGAGTCCCGTTCACAGGTGCCATCAGCCTTCTAGGTCTCCATGTGTCTGGTGGAACATGCTTGCTAACAGAAGCTGTTTTATGCCCTGTATTGGAAAATAAGTCACAAACACCATTAGGTCAATATGGTGCCTCCATTCTTCCAATGACCTTACATGTCTGTATCTGGCTACACCAGCAACAGCCCTGTGTGACTATTTAGAGCCACCTGTTGGGAGTAATACAATGATTGGAAGCACAATATCACCTGCTTCACACACCGTAATGTTTCCTAGATCTGGTCCATTGTTTCTAGTCCCAGATGCGTCAGCCCGTGACCTGACCTTGGCCAAGAGGGCGCGGCCCCTCACAGGTGCAACAAGGATTTAGACAGGTATCCCTGCCCCCAGGGGAACTGCAAATGGATATTAGGTCAGCAGATAGGTGGAGAAGGTTGAGGGGGTCTGGCCCAGAGCTTCTCACCCTTGAATGTGCACAGAAATCACCTGGGGACCTTGTCGAAATACAGATTCTGTTTCAGTAGGTCTGGGCTGGGCCTTGGGATTCTGTACTAACAAGCTCCCAGGTGATGCTAATTCTGCTGGTCCGAGGGCGACAGAGTAACAAGGGAGAGTAGTGGTGTGGATGCCAGTGACCACACAGTTAAACTCCCAAAGGTAATTCCTGATCCAGCAAATACGAACGATTCTCACTTTAAGAGCTTCAGAGTATTCATTTACCTCTCCTCATGTGCACACTGCCTCAGCTGGGTAATAATACCTCTTCTATAATGCTGACACCGAAGAGCCTCTAAGTATTTTGTTATTTCTGGTGTGTAACTGAGGGGAAAAAATACACTGACTTGACCAATTGCAAAGCATCAGGTTAAGATGTTCAAATAACCTTTCTGGGTTTCTGTTGGAAAGAGCCATGTTTTGACCTTCTATCCTCAAATCACAAGTTGGGGTCTTGAAAAGCAGTTTTTTAAGAGTTTAATCAAGTCCCACCTGATTTTTACCTACCACTATAAACCGCTCTAGATGGTCTAATTGCTCAGAAAGGCACCCCGTTTTATTTCCATGTCCAGATTGCTTTAAATCACCTGCATTTCTTTGTTTTTTTTTAAATGTGAAGAAGTAAAAGGTCCACCGTGTCCAACTAAAAATGGGCGTATTAGCCAAGTGCATAGCTTCTGAAAATTCCACATGGGCTCACATCCCCCATTCCACCCGATTTTTTTTCTAAGTTTCTTTCTCTCTCCACCTCAAATCTGCATATCCTAAGCAACTCCCAAATCCCTCAGTCTTGGATGAAGAAGTGTGAATTGTGGTTCCAGACACCAGAGCTCTCCTGCCCTGGGGATTAAGAGGAGTTAAGCGATGCTGAAACCTGGCAGCAACCTCCCGAGGGGGCTGCCCTCGACGTTTTTAGGGTTTGGAGAGGATGCGCCAGGACACCCAGGGCACTCCTTCGGCAAGGGGCGAGGGGAGGGCTGAGACTCAGTTCCCAGCCTCCGTATCTGGGTTTTCGAGAAACCCGGAGCACAACCGTCTTGGCTCCGCAAAATTGGAAAGCGGACCACTCAGCTTGGTCCGCCCCAGGCTAAGAGAATTCACACCTGCACCCCGCCTCTGCGCCGCGCGTTCCCCCACGCACTCTGGGGACAGAACTCTGGCACGGAGGGGCCCGATGTTCAGGCTTTCATCTTGGTAACACAGACCTGCAGCCGCGTCCTGAGCCCCCAGGGGCCGCGCGCAGCTCAGGGAAACGAGCGCCACAGCTCAAAGCGTCGATGTCAGCCCTCCTGGGTGCGCTCTACCTGCCCGGTGGGGAGGGGACGGGGCTGGATGAACCCTAGGGACCAAGCTGCCGGGGAAGGCAGGGGAGACATCTCGGAGCTACCCGGCGGCTTCCCAGCCCGAGCCCCTCAACCCCCGGGGCGGGCCCGCACCGGCACCTACCCAAGCTGCCAAAGAGGCCGGAGGCACAGCACACCACGGCCAGCACCGCGCACACGAAGCCAACTTGCTGCGGCAGCATCTCTCGCCTCCTGCGAACTTTGCGCGGCCGGAGGCACCTGCGGAGGGCCATCCTGGAGCGCCCGGGTGCCGTCCCTGGGAGCGGACGGGGAGCTTCGGCGGCCGGAGCGCTATCTGTGGCGGAGCGACGCGCAGCTCAGAGGCGAGAGGCTCCCGGCCAAAGCTTCATGGCCCGCGGGCAAGGTCGGCGGGGAGGCCGGGAGAAGGGAGGTGAGGGCGCGCGGCGCAGCCGGAGCTCAGAGTCCCGCGCGCGGCGTGCGCGCTCCGCGCACCATGGCTCCGGGGCGAGGAGGCGACGCCGGCACGGTGGCGCTGGCGGCCCTGGCTCGTAGGGCTGGCGCAGTCCCGGCGCTGGAGCCGCTACCTGCCCGCTCGGCCTCCGCGCGCTCGGCCGGCCGCAGCCCCGGCAGCAGTGCCCGGGGGGCGCCCGCGGGGAGCACTCAGTGCGCCCCCGCGCCCCGCGCCGCCGCTCCCACTCGCAGCATTCTCCCCCTCCAAGTTTGGCGGCGGCCGCCCAAGCACCGCTCCCCTGCTTCCCGGCGAGCCCAAGCCCGGGCGGCCGAGCGCGCGCGCGCGGGGAGAAGGCAGGCTGGGGCCCCCCGGGACCTGCGACCCTCGCGGCGAACGGCCTCGACGTCAGCCCTCCCGGGGGTGAGCTCTCCCCGGGAACTTTCTCTCCGGCTGCCGGCGCCTGCGTCTGCGAGGCCGTGGCGCCTCCCGCCCGCGGCTCTCGCCTCCCTTCTCCTCCCCTCCCGCCCGCCTCTCACCCCCCTCCTCAGCACGTGTACTCCTCCCCGAGGGCGCACTCGCCCGTGCGCTCCTCCCTTCCCCCCGTGAGGCTCAACTACTGACCAATATAATCGCCCCCCTCCCTCCCCTCTGGAGCCGAAACCATCCCTTCTCTACCCTCCGAGGCCGCTGCAGAGAGGAACGGGTTCTGGCAACGCAGGGACTCTCGGAACAAGGGTTTCTGTCGCGCGGCCGCTCCTGTGCAGGCTCCCCACGACCCCCGAGGCGACCCGAGCCCCCCCCCCCCCGCTCTCCCCACCCCACCCGGGGCGGGAGATGCACGAGAAGATTAATTGCTCGAGCGGAGCTAACAAACAGGCTTGCACCAAGCCAACAGGCGCCCGCGCCCGCCGGGACCGCTCCTGCAGAGCTCTTGGGGCGGGCGGGGAGCCGGCGGCTGGGGCGCAGTGCCGACCTGCAAAATGCTCCAGATCAGGCAGTGGGAGAAACCCCAGAGTTCCGCGGCCCTGCCGCCCGGAGTTGCGCTTTTGATGTTCTGCTGCCTTAGCGCTTCGCAGGGCTCTCTGGTTTGGTCTGGTTTTGTTTTCCTCCTTGTCTCTGATCGACTCTCTAGTGTAAACCAGGAGGGAGAATTTCAGAAGAAGAGCTGCTGGAGTGGCATCGAGGTGCAAGCAAGCGGTGGGGCCCTGCCCAGGAAGGGCCTCAGCCCAGAGGGTTTGTGAATGCACCCCGGAACTGACTTCCCTCCCTGGCCAGTTCAGCACGCACCTAGCTTAGGACCCGCTAGGGGTTAAGTCCACTTAAAGTCCTTTTTGGAACAAAGCCAGATCTGTTTAATTAAATAAATACACACACACCGTGTGCAGGGACCTGTGCCAAGTGCCAGCCAGAAGACAAAACAAAACAACCAAAAAAAAAGTGTAAGATCTAGTCCCTGCTTTCAAGGAACCCTAAATCAAAGGGGAGCCAGACCCTCGGCTACACCTCTATTTAATAGGTCAGTTCTAAAAGTCACTTATGCAGAACCTGCATTATTCCCTCACTACTCAATATGTGGTCCACCAGAGCATGAGCACTGCCTGGGAACTTGCAAGAAATGTAGGCTCCAAGGCACCAGCCCAGATCTATTGAGTCTGAACGTGCATTTTTTCACAAGACCTCCTGGAGATTTGTGTGCACATCCAAGTGTGAGAAGCATGGCTCATTTGAGCCTGTCCCTGTGCCTCGAGCTGGTCACCATCTGCACGATTCCTCTTGGGCTAAGCACGGATAATTGTGTTTGTTAGTCTGGCATAGGAGCACAAGTAAGAGGTACTTAGAGGGCCAGGAAAGGGAGAAGGCTCACTATTTTTCAGCAGCCCTGTTTCAGTGCCTACAAGACCCTGAAGGCATGAACACAAGACTAATTGCAGTGGAAACCCCTAGAGGAAATGAAATGGAAAAGGCCACTGTTGGTCTCCTACAGAACAGCGCAGGGCTTCCCTGTGGCCTACAGAGATGCTTCACGTACCATTAAGGCTTCTGCTCCATATGGGTGACTGTTACCAAGCATGCCTGCCAGGGATAAAAAGGCACTTTTCATACTATTGAAGAATTTTCTTCTCATTGACTTGGCTGTACACGGATGCATTTATCAATAGCAAATAGAAAACCCAAGAATGTGTGAAATGCATCATTTGGAAAGCCAGCCAAGAGCCTTTGGCATCAAATGGAAGCCAAAGGAAAAAGTTAAAATGTTAATATGCTGTTGTCCTATCCATAAGACAGCCTTCGGGTCACATTGATTAAAACAAGTCCAAGAAACAAAATGGCATCCGCTTACTAGGATTTAAAAATTTCTTAAAATTTCCGTCCGTGGAGCCCACCTAGGGCTGTTTAAAACAAATTTTTGAATCCGAAACAGGCCAAAGGAGTCATCAGGTGTCTGCCATTAAACGTTTAGCCGGCTCTTTTATAGCACATTTGTTTTCTTTGACAGCTTCCACCTGCTTTCAGTTAATAGTTAGAACCCTTGGAATAATTTCACATGCACAAATGGATTCTTCTTCTTTGACAGTTTAAAAAGCAATTCGTTTGAATTGTACTTTTTGCTTCATTTAAATAGTGCCCATTACCAAATAGCCTCCACTCCATCTCTAATGACTCACCCTGCAGAAGAGAGAATTGGGTTTTATGTACCTTTCAGATTCAAAGCATTCAGGAGCATTTTCTAAGTCAGCAAGGCCATGGGGACAAATGGGAAATGCATTTCTGGGTTTATCTCAGGCCCTCGGTCTGGCTTCAGTGCCGCTGGATTCAGAGTATCCCCTCCATGACGCTGCTTTCTTCTGATGAGACATAGTTGGAGACTCTCCACAAAGCCAAACAGTTTTGGCCATTTTAGTAGGAAGACTCAGTCTGGGGATAGAAACGATATTTTTTTTTTTTCTTAAAAATTTTTTCCTGTGACAGGAAGAACCTCACCATTTAATTCTTCTTACTTGGTTTTTTCAAGTTTACTGGAATGACCTTCTCTATAAATTCTAATTCCTCTTGCTCTGCCTTTCAGATGGCTGTAGGCAGTCAGCACCAACTAGGGCAGTGGTTCTCAATCCTGAGCATGCCTCAGAATCTCCTGGAAGGTGTATTAAAACTCACAGGTCTGAGCCCCACCCCAGGGAGTGAGGTTCAGTAAGTTCGAGGTGGTGCTCAATAATTTGTATTTCCAGCAAGTTCCCAGGTGAAACTCAGGCTGCTGGTCCAGGGACCCCACTTTGAGAACCACTGGGCTAGGTTATGCCATGGTGACTATAACAAACCACAAAAAGTTTGCTTCTGGGTGGCAAAATACGCAATCCCCAAATATGCCACTTTGGCATAAGGATTATTTTGGGAGCTGAAGGCAAATGGGAAGAAGCAGATACATGAAAAACCCTCTGCCCTTCCCCTATTTATGTAAAAGCAGGACATAAATTTTTAAAGGTGTTCCCCCCCACACCCACCCCTACCAGGAAGGACAGACGTTAATCACGGGTGACAGCTCTAGATCCTTATCAGCCCAGAGACAGCGCCAGAGGGATCTATCTAACGAATTTTGCTAAAACTAGCCCTTATCTACCACTAGGTCCCCATATATTTGCCTTCCCACAATTTGCCACCCCTAGAAGCTCAAAGTCTTTTTTCCTTTGTCTTGTCCCTTCACTAAAAATGTATTGTTCTTTTGTTCAGATGCGATACAAGCCGAAGTTCTAATCACTCCTTTGAGTTACTCATTACTGAGGGCTCCTGTGTGTACACATGATGCACATGTTCATAAATTTCTGTTTGTCTTTCTCTTGTTAATCTGTCTTTCGTTGATCTAATTTATAGACCTCCAGCCAAGGAACCTAAGATGGATAAAGGGAAAACAGTTTTTCTTCCCCTGTATGCTGTCTTGGGGGCAGCTACTCAGGTACCTGGGAGCAGCCGCAGTCTGAAACCTGGCCACTCGCCATGCCAGAGGGAGACCTCTGGAGGATCTGACGCTGGCACTGGCAAGGGAATATGCACGCTGGCCTGGAAGGGACATGCTCACCGCTACCTACCACTCATTGGCCAAAGCCAGTCCCAGGGTCCCACCAAACCACCAGGAGGTCCTGGAGTGCCATTCTTCCCTGCTGGCTGAGATCTGAACTTCTTCAGTGGATGGCCCCAGTGACAACCCCAGGGCAGAACTCACGTCCCTCTCCCGGGCTTGTTAGGAACTTTCCTACCCGCCCCTCCCCACTCCCTGGTAGAATGGGCTCCGAGTGTTGCAAAGCCGCTGACGTGCATCTCCATGACACAGCCTGTGATATGAGTGAGAGTATCCATCTCCTGCTGGCGAGCAAGGGCCTCAAGGACTTGCTGTCTTATCCGCAGCTCTGAACACAGTGCCCAGCACATTAGCTGCTTCATAAATATTTAGGGAATGACTAAATCAACACATTTTGGCTACAATGTGAAGAAGATAAAGAATAGTCGTTGCCCCTGTTGGGTGGCGCCTGCTCTCATGATCCCTTTCGCACCACCCTAAGTTTCCATTCATCTTCATTGTCAAGGTCACCAGCGACTTGTGGCTACACCTCAGTAGGATTTGACATGCTTGAATGCACCTTTCTACCAGTAGTCACATCCGTAACTTTCTGGATGGCACATGCTTTTGGGTTTTCTCTTCCTTCTCTGACCAGCTCTTCCCCCAGCCCTCTGGGCTTCTGTGCTGGGCTTGTCTTTCTCACTCTTTCCTCTCTTCCCCCGGAGAGCTCATCAGTTCTCTGGATGGCACGATTTGCCCTCTGCTGCTGACTTAGAAGTCCGGAGCTGGAGCCTTCTCAGGAATGTAGGCTTGTGTGTTCAGATTGCTCAAATCAAAAATCTGGGCTTCATCCTGGTCCTCCCACCTCTTCCTCTCCCGCCCCGGTCTGTCACCACTAGGACCTCAGATGGGTCTACTTCTTGCCATCGCAGTGGACACCACGGGCTCTGTGCCTCTCTTGATCCCTACAGCGGACTTCTTAACCATATTTTGAAGGCCAGCCTGTCCATCACATTCCTGTCTCCACTGGGCAGCTAGAGTAATCTTGCCAAAGAAGGAAAATCCGATTATGTCCCTTTCTTCCATGAAACCCTCAGAGACTCCCCGTTGCTCTCAGCACAGACTTCCAGCTCTTTAGCTTGACATAGGATCCTGCATGATCTAATCAGGGCTTTCCACATTGGCTGCACATTTGATTCACCTGGGGAACTTTTCAGCCCCTGGGGGGTGGGCACTGGACATTGGTATTTTATCCAAGTGACAGCCAGTGTGGTGAACCCTGCTCCAGACCCTCATGGCCCCTTGCACCCCATCCTTCATCATTCCTTTCTTTTTACTCCAGGCTCCAGCCATTCAGAATTCCTTTCTTGTTCTTCAGGGGTGACCCTTGTCCCATCTTTCTGGAACATGCCCTCCTACCTCCAAAGCCCCCTTCACCTGGCACTATGGATTGAATGTTTGTGTTCCCCCCAAAATGCATATGTGATAGCATTTGGAGGTGGGACCTTTGAGAGGTGATCATGAGGGTGGGGCCTTACTGGTGGGATCAGTGCCCTTATAAAAGGGGCTCGGCGAGCTCCCTCTCGTCTTCTGCCACGTGGGGGACACAACAAGAAGATGGCTGTCTAGGAACTTGGCAGTGGACCTCACCAGACACAAAATCTGCACCAGGATCCTGGACATTCCAGCCTCCAGAACTGTGAGAAATAAATGTCTGTTGTTTATAAACCACTCGTTCTATGGTATTGTTGTTAGAGCAGCCTGAACTAAGACGCCTGGTTAACTCTTTTGCTTCCAATCTTGAGGAAGATATCATTACTTCTGAGAAGACTTGCAGGACCACTGAAGTCTGAGTTAAGCACCCCCTCTTCTGTGTTTTTATGGTGCCTTGTATTTCTATTAAATAACTCATCAGGCCATATTATGATGACCTATTTCCTTGTGTATAGTTTCCCCCAGGCTCTAAGCTCTGTGGGGACAGGAACCACATCTACCATGCTCACGACCTGGATGTAGTAGGTGCTCAATAAATGCTCATGGAAGGAAGGGAGAGCATACCTGGCCCACACTCAGCATGTGTGACTCAGCCCATTGTGTTGTTCCTACCGGCATCTGTCATATGTGGTGTTTTCACCATCGCTGCATCTTTTGACCCCCATAATAGCCCCAAGGAGGAGGCAGAACAAGAATTAACATCCCCATTTTTAGAGTCCCTCACACTGAGTCGGCCTGCTCAAGCTCGCACAAGGAGTTAGAGGTACAGCCAGGATCTGAATCGGGTCTTCTGCCCGTTAGCCAGACCCTTCACCCACGACAGCATGTCACAGCAACTCATCCTGATGGGCATGCTAACTAGCCTGTTGGATAAGTTAGTTATAAATAGAGACAGAAGGCTACGTGTCGTGGCGCTGTGTTCTGCCTGGGTCATCTCCTGGTTACTGACTAATGGTGGGGGGACTCCCAGTGCAGGCTGATTGGAGGAGGAAAGACGCTTACCTAGACCAGACCCGGGGTCTCCTAAAATCAACCCATGTAGCTGCTCCATGCTTTGCAAGCCTGCTTCTCAGAGTCCTTGGATTTATTTTTTTTTAAGATTTTATTTATTTATTTGAGAGAGAGACAGAGAGAGATCGAGAGAGAGCATAAGCGGGGAGGAGAAGGAGAAGCAGGTTCCCAACTGAGCAGGGAGCCCGACACGGGGCTCAATCCCAGGACCCTGGGATCATGACCCAAACCAAGGTGCCCAGAGTCCTTGGATTTAAATATGAAAATAACCAAATTGCTTTGTTTACCACTCAGAAAACATTTACTGAGCACCTAACTGTATATCACTTCAGACTTAAATACCTTACCACGCCACAAGCCTCCGAACAATACATCAGATTGAGTGCAAGGTAAGCTACTGTGTCAAGGAAATCCAGCACTAGCATGACTTAAAGGACAAGTGTTTCTTTAAACAAGGGTCCGCATAGAGCAGTCCAGGTTGGTAAGGTGGCTTGGCACCTCATCACTACCCAGGCTCTTGCCACCTTGTGGCTCAGCCATCCCCTAGGGCATGATCATCAGCTACATGGTTGAAGCTAATTCACCACCGGTCCTGGTTGCAGCCAACAGGAAGGAGGAGGAGAGCCCAGTGTTGTAAGCCCCAGGCTGTATCACTCACTTCTCATATTCTGTTGGTGGAAGCTTAGTCGTAGCACCACACCTAACCCAGGGAGGCTAGAAAATGCTTGTCTGACTCCTGGGTATTTACCCCAAAGATACAAAAGTAGGGACCCGAAAGGGTACGTGCACCCCGATGTTTATAGCAGCAATGTCCACAATAGCCAAACTGTGGAAAGAGCCAAGATGTCCATCAACAGATGAATGGATAAAGAAGATGTGGTATATATATACAATGGAATATTATGCAGCCATCAAAAGGAATGAGATCTTGCCATTTGCAACGACGTGGATGGAACTGGAGGGTATTATGCTGAGCGAAATAAGTCAAAGA
This sequence comes from Phoca vitulina, assembly GCF_004348235.1. Taxonomy (NCBI): domain Eukaryota; kingdom Metazoa; phylum Chordata; class Mammalia; order Carnivora; family Phocidae; genus Phoca; species Phoca vitulina. The sequence continues at coordinate 60,218,655 of NW_022589710.1, read as the reverse complement.
GAGAAAGATATGTATCATATGACCTCACTGATATGAGGAATTCTTAATCTCAGGAAACAAACTGAGGGTTGCTGGAGTGGGGGGTGGGGTGGGAGGGATGGGGTGACTGGGTGATGGACACTGGGGAGGGTATGTGTTCTGGTAAGCGCTGTGAATTGTGCAAGACTGTGGAATCTCAGATCTGTACCTCTGAAACAAATAATGCAATATATGTTAAGAAAGAAAAAAAGAAGAAGAAGAATGTAGCAGGAGAGGAAGAATGAAGGGGGGGAAATCAGAGGGGGAGAAGAACCATGAGAGATGATGGACTCTGAAAAACAAACTGAGGGTTCTAGAGGGGAGGGGGGTGGGAGGATGGGTATTGAGGAGGGCACGTTCTGCATGGAGCACTGGGTGTTATGCACAAACAATGAATCATGGAACACTATATCTAAAACTAATGATGTAATGTATGGGGATTAACATAACAATAAAAAATTAAAAAAAAAAAAAGAAAAGAAAATGCTTGTCTGGGCAGCATGTGCCCGGGACAATTCTGTGATGGTGGGAGTAGAGGGGGGATTTCAGTGGACAGCTACAGGCCTCCACCACCGATGGGGAATGAGGGGACTCAGGAGAATAAGGGACTTGTCCAAGACGCCCCAGGTAGTAAGTCACAGATCCAAGCCTCCTCCCCAGGGTGCGGATTACTGAGTGCCCTCTACTCATTGCCCCTATGGTCACTGAGCTCTTGTCAGTCTGAGAGTAGAGGGGGGAGGGCTTGCCACGAGGGGCAGTGGGAAGGGCTATTTGGCAAGGGTCATGGCTCAAAAGGTGCCTCCAGTTTAGACCGTTGCTAATTTTCTGCTGTTGGATTCGTCTTTCTGCTCGGTAGGAGCCATGACATTGCACAAAAGCCAGATTTTCCTTTACAATCAGCGTACTGCACAGCCAAAGGCGAGAGCAGCGTGGGTTTTTGTTTTCCTGGGAATGTGCCCTATTTTCACATTTTTTCATTTCTCTCTAATGGCTCGAGCCTCAGAAGCCCCAGCCTCTCTGCATCTCTGGAAGGGCCTGAATACACAGGAAGAAATGATAATTATGCCAGAAGTAAGACGACAAGTGCTGAGAGAGAAGGACAGATAGAGTGCCAGAGATTTTCATCCAAGGGAGTGCAGATCTGCCACAAGGGGAATCACTAAATGCCACTGGGACAGGTGCATCTCCTATCCAGGTGCATTTCCGCAAGCCAACCCCCCCCCAACCAGATGCCAATTCCACATGGTGAGCATCCTTCTAGCCTGTGCTTTGGGGTTTTAATGAGGGAAAGTTTCACTTTGCCCACTTTGGGGGCTCCTGTACAAACATTCCTGCTAATTCCCACGGCTGGAAAGACGGGAGAAGACCAAGATCCAAGGACCGAAATGGTGTACCGCCTGGCGGATGGGAGCAGCTCCCCGTGGCGTCTGAACAGAAATGCATGGTCCAGAAAGCAAGAGTAGTGAGCCCAGGCGGCCAGCCAGGGCAGCTGTCTGCAGGGAACTTGCCAGATACCAGGCCAGGACTTGCTGGACATGCAAGCTCTTGTCCCCAGCCAGAGAACTGGACGTCCTTTGGTTCGGTTACCCAGATAACATCAGAAACTCGGAGTCAAACAACTGAATAGTCACAATGAGGCTCAGCCCCTCAGGAAAGACATCTAGGTCTTCATCCCATTCCAAACCCAGCCCAGGGCCTTGCTATAGTAACTCAGCTTCCCCTAGATCGCACTGGCTTAGCACTTCTGAAGTTTATTTTTCACTCAAATGACATCTAAATTGGGTATGGGGCCAGGCAGCCCTTCTCCATGTGGTTGGCCAGGAATCACGGTCCCTTCCATCTCGTGGCCGTGCCATCTTCAGCACATGGCTTCCGGGGGGCAGGGAGGGGGTTGGTGGGCGGCAAGCTGGTCTGCACTGAGACAGCAGTGGGGGAAAGACATGGAGAGTCCCAAGTGGAAGGTTTTCATAGGTCAGACCTGGACGTGGCGACTCCCAACTGCCCCCACATCCTATGGGTTAGAACTCAGCCACGTGGCCACGGCTGCAAGGGAGGCTGGACATGAGGTCCAACTGTGTGCCCAGGAAGAAGAGGAAGTGACGTGGCAAATAGTCTGGGCCATGCACAAGCAGACATCTGGTCGGGGACTCAACAAACACAATCCTAACAATGTATTATATTCACATACCCTTGGTCTGGGCCAGGCAGTGTTCCAAGTACATTATATCTATTGACTCATTTAATCCTGCCAACAACTCTGGGAGGTAAATACCATTATCCTCTTCCGTTTTCAGGTGAAGGAGTCCAAGGGTTCTGAGTGGTTAAGTAACTTGCCAGAGTCGCACAGCTCCTAAGTGACAAAGCTGGGATTCAGAGGCAGGCAGTCTGGGTCCAGGATCCCTGCTCTTAACCGTCCTGCCTCAAGAATGAGCCTTCCTATCCCAGGCCCCCTTTTACACGTGAGGAAACAGAGACCCAGAAAAGACAAAGGCCGAAGCTGAGTTTCAGGTGCAGAGCTTACTCTCCCGCATGTATAAGCCGTCAGTAAACACTCGTTAAGTGAATGGATTGGTGGTTCTCTTTTTGTACATGGTTCAAAATGTTTTTAAACTATCAAGCAGGGTTTTAATGTTAGATACTAACTTTCATATGGACCACGACCCTTACTTTGAGGCAAAAGGCTGAATAGGAGGCCGGAACAACAGACTCAACCCATTTGAAAATAAATTCTGCAAGTCTTTTGGGGAATTAAAAAAAAAAAAAAAAAAAAAAAAAGGCCCAGAGGAGATTTACCACTGTGTTGCATAATAAAGGGCCCCCCAAAGTAATACTAATACTTTAATGGCTGTTATGCAATGCTGATGGGTCTGTATGACTCAGCGTTTTAAATTAATTTAAAGGATTTCTGATGAATGTTGTTAGCTAGCTTTGGGGCCTCTCCATTCTCCTTCCCCCTTTTGACCAGGTTCTGAAAGCAAACTCTCTAGCAAATTCTTACCTGCAGGGTGGAGATATTTTGGGTAGGGACATGCAGATACTTCAGAAGATATCCAAGAAAGGAAAGAAAAGAGCTTTTGTGACCAACACACAGTTCTGCTCTCCCCTCTGACAACCGCCGAAACTACCTTCCACTGGGTCATGCATGTGAGCGGTCATGGGGCCCTTCGAGCCTAGAGAATTCTAATCCCTCAGGCTGCCTGTAAATAATAATGTATAAACTTATGATTAGTATTCTGTTTCAAAGGCCAGTGATCAAAAGACAACAGCGGGCCAGAATGGTGAACTTTAGAACTCAGCTTCTGAATGAACTCTTCACAGGCTCCCTCTGTGGATCCAGACTTCACGCCTCTGGGTCTTGGTTCCAGGACCAGAACATTCTCTTGGTCACCTCAAGAATGCCCCACTGCCTTGGCACATACGTCCCTGCAGGCTGCGCTTCTGTAATGAGGAGGTGGTTTCCTGCAACCATGTCTCAGCTTCTCACATCCCCCTCGGGTTTGCGTGGAAAGAGTCCAAGATAGAGGCCCTAGTGTCTCTGAGGAAGTGAGAGAAAGTGTCTGGCCTTGAAGACACACATACTCTCAGGACATTGGTGCCCTCAAGCAACAATTTTATAAATGGAGCCCTGTTGACCTGTAAGAGATGGAGTTTTCTGAGACAGCAGTAATTTTCTCCCTGCCACAAACATGAATATTCAGCAGCCAAGTTGCATACCTAAGAACCAGGGGATGAGTTTCAGGAGCACTCACAGAGGGACCAGGGGAGAAGTTGGGGGTGCCGGGGCCTGCCCAGGATGGAGGTGCTGCTTATCTCTCTCCTTGTCCCCATCCTCTACCCACTTCCCTGTCGTTTCTGGTCCCTGTTCCCACTGCCCTGACTCCCAGTAAGATAGCCAAGTCCCACCTAGTTTGTTTCACATCCAAACTCCTACATAGTCCAACTTCCTTTCTACCAAGGTAAGATTCTAAAGGCAGTGAGTCACCATCTTTGGGGTACAGATGCCTTTGAAAATTCATGGAATGCTACAGACCCTATGTCCCCCACCTGCCCCCCCGGGAAAGTGTACAAACTATACACATGGGAATTTGAATACAAATTCTGGAGGACTGGAACCCTTCCCCCAAACCCTTCTTCTAAGGACTCTCAAGAACTCTTAAGGTGACCCTCATCCTACTCCCAAGACCTTACCAGGACTATTTGTAGTTTAGAAAAAAACTGAAAGACCAAACAGCCGTGGATGCTCAAAGAAGTGAAGATCAATTTCTCCTTGCCTCTCCAAGGAGAGAAAGAGAATTCTAATGCTCACGCTAAAAAGATTGAGATGTTTGACATTCAAATAAATTTCAAAAATTCCTTATGCTACAATCCCCTTTTGGAAATCTACAAGGTATTTTAAAGGCTCTGAGAAGATCTGCAACAATGGGGCATCTTTCATTTTGCCGAATCCAACATTTCCCAAACTTATGTGGCCCTGGAACCCTTTTTGCTCCTATCCCTGGGTACGTTCCCGTAGAACTGGTGTTTTGAGGAATACTGACGTAGCCTAATCCCTGCATTTTACAGATGGGGAGACTGAGGCCCAGAAAAGGGGCATGACCTTCCCAGGGTCACAGTGAGTCAGTGGTGGAGCCAGGCCTTGGTCTCCTGGCTTGTGGCTCTTTCCATGTGGCAAATTGCCGTAGTAAAGAGGACTCCTCTAAGGACAGGAGGCACGGTACGGTTCTCAGCCCCCTCTTTCCTCTGAGAAGACTGCAGCAGGAGGCAGAACAATGATGTCCAAGTCACTGGGGGTGGGGAGGAGAGGGGGTCACGGAGAAGGGCATTGTCAGGGCCCCAGGTTTATAGCCCAGAGCCCAGAAGTGTGTGTGGATTTGCTCCATGGTAATATTCTGAGAGCCTGCTACAAGGACCCCCAGCAGGACGAGCTCAGCACAGGCTGCAGAACGGGACCTGGAGGCCAGCCCTGGCTCTCAGGGGCACTCTTACAGATCTGGTGACCCTTCTAGCGTCACCAGGGGAACCTGATGGGCCATCCCTAGGAGAACAGACAGCAGGCAACCCCCCCACCCCCAGAGCACACCTTGGTAACCAGTGAAAGCAAATTGAAAGGAAGAGCCAGGGCTCCGATGGCTGAGTGGAGCTGCTCTGGGCCCCTGGGATGTGGCTGGAAAGGCAGAAACTCTGCACCGATTGTGCTAGGAATGAGCCTCCCTTTCTGTTTGCTTGTTTAAAACCTACAAATGATGGACTGCATCCCCCCTCCCCCACACACACTTCTCCAAAGCCTGCTTGGCAGCTAAATGGGGAGCCCTCCCCTATCACTTCCCAAAATCCTGACCCTTAGCAGCCTACTCCCATAGGACACCCACCGGTGGCATTTTCCCAAACATGCCATCTGAGCCTCTCTTCATCTTCCTGACGTCAGGATCGTCCTCCGGTTCATTGCTAAAGACGCAGCAATCATGTGATTCATTCGCTCAGAAATCAAAAGATGCTAAGGGTTGCTACGAAGTTGACAGAAAAAGGTCTGAGATTTTTCTATTTAAAAAAACAAACAAACAAACCAATAATCCTCCTTGTCGTGCTTATAACTATGTAGAAAATGTATGCATTACTATGTGTGGGCAGAGACTGGAAATAAAAATAACTCCTTTGATAAAAAGAAAATATCAATGGCTTCCCTGGGGTTCTGGGCTGTTCGTTGGACAGCAGGTTGCGTCCCTGTTTTCTTGAGTAGAGACAACTCCTCCAATGGAGCTGCCTGAACATGGAGCCCGTGGAGGCCCCAGAAGCACCTGTCGATGGTGGCCCTCTGGGAGGTGTCCCTTTACTCCAGGCACCCCCGCCTGGATGGATCAGTGACTTTCCCTGAGGCAGAGGTGTCAGTTTGGGCTGCCTCAGGGACCACCCTTGCAGCCAGCAAGCCAAGAGGAGGCAATTCTCAAAACGAGAGGCACAGAGACTGTCGCGACCAACTGCAGAAGTCCCGGGTCAGGCAGCTCTGGACAATCACTCTGGCCCTGGCACAAGATCCCTGGAGAAAAGACGGCTTCCTGGCCAGGCTCCTGCCTCCTCAGGGTCCCTCCACTCCCCCCCCCACTTCTGCCTGCCCACTGTACTTCTCCTCAGACTCTACACCCCAGTTACTGTCCGTGCTGTCCCCTCCCGCCTAGTTTTTATGACTGAACCAGAAGAGGAAGATCTGCGATGAGGCAGTGATCCATAAGACAACGAGCAGGGTTTGGGGGTCTGCAGACCCGTACCCCAGTCTCACATGGGCCTCACAGGTTGGGTGGCTCTGAAAGTGTCACTTCATCTCTTCATGCCTCAGTTTCCTGGCTGTGAACAATGGGGCTGGTCTTTCCTTAAAGCTCTGTCGCCATCCACTGAGCTCTGAACATCTTGTAGGAGCCTCTCTCTTATGCCACATGCCCCAAAGCCCTCGAGAGTGAGCTGCGGACACCACCACCCTCACTCCCAACATAGCCCTGGGGTGCACTGGCCGTGCTCCCAAACTTGCATTCCCCCCCACCGCCGCACTCAGCTCCCAGCATGGGGTTTGGGCTCCACTGTTGTCATTTAGGTTCATCCCTGGATCTTGCTTCCCCCCATCCATTCCCTGGAGCACGTTATGGACTTGTTCTGACTGATGCCTCTGGCTCTGTCCACCCTTAGTGTCTCTCTAACATTCTCCATCTGGCTCTGCCCCTTGGTTTGATTTTTGTCTGGACTTGAGCCCACCCCCGACTCCCCCCTCTATGGGGATTTGGTGAGGTGTCGAAGGTGCGACAAGGTCATGCATATGGGAGCACTAACCTCCGTCGTGTCTGGCATGTGGATGATGCTCACCGAGTCGCCTTCCTCCAGCTTTGTCTTCTTAGTGCTTGGATCTCCTGGCTTCTGGAACCCATGAGTGACCCACACTCATGCCATTCCTTCTGCGGTACTGGATCTAGTATCGGTTCTGCTGGAATGGCAACTGAACTTGGTCTTACACGCCATTTCTGATCAACTGGTGGTGACTTCCCAGAGCGTCGTGCTGCAAAGGAGCAGAGCAAGAGTAGGCTTGAGGGGAAGAAGCCCAGGATGGACCAACGGTGTCTGCCATGAGCATGCGGGGGAGCACTTGCAGTGAGCCTCCAGTCCCTCAGCTCTAAGTGATGGATGAGTCCCAGCCAGCTCCTCGTGGCTTCCTGGGGTCGGAGGGAGTCTCACCTTTATCCCTAATGGCAGGCCTGCTGGCTTTAGCTCCAAACCCCTAAATCGGGAAATGTTCAACTGCAGATTGTTTACATTGTGTATTCAGAGTACGAAGTGGTGTTTGAGAAGGGTTGCCATGGAAACGGTGAAGTGAGGAGGCAGCTAACTATGAAGAGAAATAATCCAATATTAACACGCACAAGCTACGCTCTTGGGCTGCTGTAAATTAAATACCATGTTCGCGGGCGGGCAGCCACTGTCCGTGTGCCCAGCCTTAGTCTTCGAAATTGGAAGAAACTAGCTCTTGGGTCTAGTTTGTTAAAGAAACCGTAGCCAATTCTGAGGCTCCCTGATTTGGGGGCCAGGATTCCTTTCAGCCCTAAGAGCTGGTGCCTCTAAGCCAGTGGCTTTCAAACTTCGTCGACGGGGGACCCTCTTGGATAAAAGATACCGTGGTCCACCTGCCACGACCCGTCCTGATTTCCCATGGGAAAGGAACCGTGTGCTAACAGGCCACAGCACCATCCAAGCACATGGGAGGGAGCCAGAGGGGCACACACACACCTGCCTTCGCGCCGGGGATGTGGGGGATTTGCAAATGAATGATAACATCTGAAATATTAACATCTAGTTATTGGACAGCTGTAGACTCCCCAAACGGGTGCTGCAAATGGGCATCGCTACACACTGCAGGGTTAACCACACAGCCTACCCCCAGCTCCATGGATACTGGTGAAGCTGGAAAGCACGGCCAACTCGAGGCAGCGCCGACGGGACGGTGGCAGTGGGTAGCCTCCCCTGAAGTTGCAGGATTCCCAGCCATTTCTGTTGCCAAGAGCTGGGTGACAGCCAGACTCCTTAGTAGAATAAGGAATTAGAGGCCTCAGTAAACGCTAGCGACAGGCTCCTTTTACCTTATAAACACCAAACATTAGGAACCCTCCATGCTCATTTATTAGGTAACCTAGATGGTCTGTGACAAGGAAAGGCTTCGGGAAGGAGTGCCCTTTGTCTGGAGCAAAGGTTTGTGTGTTCGTTTCAGGAGGGTCCCCGAGGCCCTCCCATGGGCTGCAGGTCACTGAGCATCCAGAGCAGGCAAAGCCAAGCAGGTGTGTCTGCAGCTCTGCGGCTCGGTCCCCCACTCCCGACCAAGGTGCCGGAGAACGTTAGTCCCCCAGCCCGGGCTGTGGGCCAGCTGCATCAGAGGCGCCCGGAGACTTGGGGGGAAAATGCCTTCCTGGGCCACCGCTCTGGAAATTCCGAACTACAAGGTCAGGGATAAAGCTCAGGGATCTACATTTAAAAATGTCCCCAGAGGGTGTGACAAGCAGCCAGGTGTGGAAGCCTGGGCTCTATCCTGGCAGGGGGCCTGGGCCTAGTTGGAAAAGCCCCAGCACCTCAGTTTCTCCATCTGTACACCGAGGAGGTAGGGCCCGCCCCCGCGCCCTCAGGGGCGGTGAGAGTCACAGGACAGAAGCCTGGAAAGCTCTGGGCTCAGCGTGGCTCCTGGCGGGATCCTGCCGTGTTCATCTGGAAGCAGTGTGGCCCATGGAGAGCCCCAGGGGCGCCTTCACAGAGGGACACTTTAATGTTATGCTTTACAACCTACATATACATTGTATATGTTCTTTTATATGTATCAAATGCGTCATAGCTGCTCAGTCTCTAATGGGCGGGGGGAGAGACTTTGACCTGGAGTCAGAACGACCTGTGTTGTCATCAGTCCGGCTATTAGCTGCTCCCACTAGCCGCGTGATGGCCCCTCTCTAAGCTGCAGTTCACCGTCTTTAAAACAGAACGAATACTCAGTACCTCACAGGGTTTTGGTAAGGGCTGGAAAACAAATTTACCTGAAAATCTTTTTGAGGCAAATCCATGTAACCACATGAATAGAATAAGCAACAGGATGGAAATGGGAGGAGGTACAGAGAACATTTGGCACGATGCCAGGGGGCAGAGGAGGTGGGCAGCGGGGCCCCCTGCTCCTGGCTGGTGCCGACAGGTGCCCCAGCTGGCCAGCACGGGGGACGTGTGGCCAGGCGAGCCACAGATACCCCGGGTGGACAGAAGAGAGGCTGATGGCACACGTTCTGCTGGTTGGAAGAAGAAGAGCAGCTCCCCCTCCCAGGTCACGGTGGCCGGCCTCCCACGTCCGAGGTGAGGTTCCCCGAGGTCCCATCAGATGAGCAGAACCCAACTTCAGAGAACTGAAAAGAAAAAATCGGGTCACGGGCAGGCTCTGGGATGCAAGAAAGCATCCGTGCACAGCAACGGCCAGAGCGCAGCTCATACCTCTCCATGCCAACTTGGGAAGACGTGCCAACATGCCAACTTGACAACATGCCCAGGCTTTTGCCCTGGGCCCCTGCCCTGCTAGGCTCAAGAATCCCTCAGAGGTGCCTCTAGGTACCCAAGCCTGAGACCCAGCCCTAGCTGTCCTCATCTGATGCCCATAAACCCAGGCAGCCCCTCAAGGCAGACAGAGCCCACAGCGCTGCTGGGGCCACCCAGGGCTTTCTGCCTGCCGCCGGGCTGTGGCAAGTGCCACCCAGCTCACCGTAGCTCCTCAGGGAGTCAGGAGGGATGCTCTGCCTGCCGAGTTACCGCAGATCCGGCCTCAGCTCCCAGTGTTCTGGTCCTGCAAAGCCACCTCGACAACCACTCGCCTTGGGCACCAACCCTCTACAGTTTGACTGGGACGGTTGTCTTGTAGAGCTTGAACTTCTGTTACCCTCCGGCCTCTGGCCCTTGTCAAGGGTCAACCTGTTGGTACCGTCCTCACCCACCCTCCTGGAGAATTCGATGGCAGAGGCTACCTACCACTCCTGCCACCTGAGCAGAGTCACCCCCCCAAAAGGGAGGGTCAGGGGTTTGGGTTCTTTTCCTCAAAGGGGGCTCCTCGCTCCTTGCCCGGTTCTCCCCGGCAACCTCCCAGCTCGGCATAAGCTGGCTGTGTCGGGGGCATGACAGTGTAATCCCAACTGCTCCTAGAGTCCGAACACAGGCCCGGGTCAGGTCCCCTGTCCTGGTAAACCAGGAGCTCAGCGTGCCAGCAGGAGACCTATTTGGCCCTGGGTGGCATCTGCCGACTTAATGTCTTAGTCCATTTGAGCAGCTCTAATAAAAACACTGCACACCGGGGTGCCTGGTGGCCTCCATTGGAAGAGCCAGGGACTCTTGATCTTGGGGTCGTGAGTTTGAGCCCCGTGTTGGGTGTAGAGATGACTAAAAAAATAAATAAATAAAACTTAAAAGAATGACCATACACTAAGTGGCTTCTGAACAACAGAATTTATTTGTCATGTTTGGAGGCTGGGAAATGCAAGGTCAAGGTGCCGACAGATGCAGTGTCTGGTGAGATGTCCATCTAACTGCTGTGTCCTCACACAGTGGAAGGGGCAAGGGAGCTCGCTGGGGTCCCTTTTATAAGGGCGCTAATCCCATCCGTGAAGGCTCCTCCCTCATAACCTAATCACCTCCCAGTCCCCTCACATTGGGGATTAGGTTTCAATGTATGAATTTGCGGGTGTGGGAGGCACAAAATCCAGTCTTTTGCGCTTAAACAAATGCTGTCTACTCATTCTATTCTAGGCCTTGGCTGGCCCTGCAGAGCCAGAGACTAAAAAAACACAGTTTCTGCCCTCAGGATGTTCACTGACTGAAGGAGGTTAACGGTATAAGCAATAACAAGGAGAAAGAATCGGAGCTTGGGCGAGGTCCTCAACACCCCGGGAACGGGTGCTAAGGGACGATCATGGCCCCAGTTCTGTCAGAGACTGAACTTCCAGGCAGTTCCCAGAGCAAGATGTGGGTACAGAGAGGAAAGCACAAGCCCAGTGATAAGAAGTGGGGCCCAGGACAGACAAGAACAAGAAGCACGACCACAATGGGGACCCCAGAGCAGGTGCAACGCTCAGGGAACCCCCTCCCCCGTGAGAGCCAGCACTCAGCCCCTGTCCATGGTGTTGTGTGAGTGAAGGGGAAGGCTAATCTGCGGGGCCAAAGAAACTTCCAAACTACACTGACCTAACATTTAGAACGAAGAGCCAGCTTGCCTGATAAAATACAGGACACCCAGTTAAATTTGGATTTCAGATAAACGACAAATTGTGTTGTCATGTAAATATATCTCATGCTGTATTTGAAATTATTTGTTGATTCTCTGAAATTCAAATTTAACTGAGCAGTCTATATTTTAACTTGCTAAACCTGGCAACCGTAAGACAGAGATTTATTTCTCTCTTCCTTCGTCGTATGACCGGTCTAGGCTGGTGGGGCAGCCCTGCTCCAAAAACGCATCAGAGACCATGTTCATCTTCCTGCCTCACCATTCTTCAGGTGTGGTTCAGAGCAGCCTTACCTGTGAGAAATCACTGCAATTCTTGGGTATCACTAGGGTCAAATAATAAAATAGCAAAAGCCCCTTGTTTGTGCTTTAAGATTTTATTTATTTTTTTTGGAGGGGGGAAGGGCAGAAGGAGAGAATCTCAAGCAGACTCCTCAAGTGCAGAGCCTGATGCGGGGCTCGATCTCACAACCTGAGCCAAAATCAAAAGTCAGCTGCTCAACGAACTGAGCCACCCAGGCGCCCCGCGAAAGCCCCTTGGAACTGCACATACTCGTCAAAGGCACAGCCGATGACGATGCTGATAGGATGCTGGGCACGATACTACTTCTATTTTCGAGGTCGAAGGTGTGGGAACCCAGTGCCTCCTGGGAGTGGGACCCTTGAGGCATGAAGGAAGATGGTCAGGAAGAGGATCTGAACAGGAGAGCGGGAAACATCTCAGGCCGCGTCACCTCGTCCGCCTCCCATTTGTGACCAAGTCTGGGAGAAGCCGCATCGGCTGGAGCTCCGCGGACAGGCCGGACGGGGCATCCACGCTCTGCCCCTGAAACCGAAACTCACCTGGCGTTTGAGTTGATGGATTCAGATTCTGCGGGCTTCCGGCTTGTGCTCAGGAAAACCCCCTTCTCATTACAGCCGGGCTTGGTTTCGCTGAGGTGTCTTTTCAAGTTCCCAGCAGAGGTGGGGGTGGAGGGGCACCGTCGCCTGTGTTTCAAGGCGCGTTTGTTTCAAAGTGGGCTTCGAATACTGCTGCAGTGCAGAACTGAGCCATTGTAAGCGGATAAATGCAGGGCTGACGTCTGTGGGCCTATTATCTGAACTGTTATAACTGCCCGGGAAGAGCAGGCTTGCTGACCATCAGGACTCACTTGACCAAAAAGCAAAGGGGAGTGGGGGTGGTGAGGCCAGCTCTCTGCTGATCACCTCACTTTGCTGATTGTGTAACGAGGGGGCTAGAGAAAGTTCCATCAGCGGGCATCGTACATCTGTGGCAGAGCTGGAATCTGTTCTTCCCCTGGCTCTTGAAAACCATGCCAACAAGGGCGGGGGGGGGGGGGGGAGCAGTTACTCATTCTATATTTTACTGTCTCTATTCTGCTGGATTCTCAATTTTCTCTGTTTCCAGGATCAGTTAGTATTATCTGGGGTCCATAGAGTGGATGATGGCTTTTTAGAAACCATGATGTTTGTAATACTTTGTTCGATTGGCTTCTCCCATTCAGAAGGGTAGGTGGGGACATGATATGTATTCAATAGCATTAGGATCAACGCTGTCACTTTTCATAGGTCAAACAAGTCATTTTTATAGATAAAGAAACTGGCTTGCTCGTAATCAGATTCTAGGATTCAGACCCAGGCATCTAGTATTCTTTCCTTAAGAACATACATGCTTTCGTTCCTTTATTCATTCACTCACTAAATATTGATCAGCCACCACTTTGGGCTGGCAACAGATCAGTGAATCAGGTGGGCCAAGTTCCTGCTCCAGGGAGCTTACTTTCCAGTATGAGAAGACTTGAGTTTTCGATACAGTTGAGTGTACTTCCTAGCACATCTTGCCCAGGGCAGCGTACCTAATCAGTTGTGGATAAATATTTAATAAGTGAATGAATAAATGCCCTAACAGTGGCCTTGATCCATGACTCCTCATTCGCTTCCCTGAGGCCACACCGAGAAGGTGTTCCAGTTAATAACACACCCAGACGCAAGTGAGGTCGCTTGTGGATGGGTGTATTAGCTCCATTCCAGGGAGCAATTTGTAACTTTTCTCATGAAGCATGAACTTGGAATAATTTCTAAATGGCAGGTGCACAAATTATTTCTCCAAGGAGGAGAAAATTTCGTCTTCCCACTTCTCATCATGCAAATCTTTCAACCACGGTTGGTAATAAATGGAAATTGATAAATGAGATCCAAAATTCACATTTAACTGTTTGGAAGAACAGTTTTTGTTGAAAAAAAGCAGCTGAACAGAACAGGGGACTGGTGAGGGCAAGGTCTATTTCTGAGACAAAGCTGAAGCTGACAGTTGAGGTAAATGTCAGAGCAGAGAAGGGAAGAGAACTGGGTTCTAGAGAAAAATATATTTTTTTTAATTTTAAGGTGAAAGTTGAATATTCAAGGTCTGGAGACCGATTGTCATTTGTCTGTAGTCAGTCTGCTGTGTCTTTGGACTCAGACTCAATTGTCTCAGCAGGGTATGAGGGGGCCCTTCAGGGCCCAGTGCCACCTGCCTTGCTAATCTCACCAGGCACTGAGCTCACTCCGTCATCTCTTCTCCGTCCCCCCGAGTCCCGTCTTCCAGAACATACCACTTTCTGCTCTGTGCCTCTGCTCAAGCTGTTTCCCCTTCCTAGAAAACCCCTACTCCATCCTTCAAGATCCAATTCAAATGTGACCCTCAAGGCAAAGCCTTCCCTTGGACCAGATGGAACTAAGCCTTCCTTCCTCTGTATTCTCATGGCCCTTGGCTCAGACCTCACATGTAGCATGTGTGAATCCCTCTTCTGGCTAGTTAGCGGTTTATCTCTTCTAGATTTTGAGTTCCTTGGGTCTTAATTACCTTCAAGTGATCCACTATGTACCCAAAAGTGTGTCTGGCATCCGTGAATGTTAAAGCAAGAGGGTATAAGTACGAATTAAATGTGAGGTTTAGGTTGGGGGACTGCTAGCTGGGTAGAAAAGACTGGAGATTGCACTTGATTATTAAGGCAGGGTTATGAAACAACCTTTCAGGAGTAGCTTAAAGATATTCATTAATTTGAGATACATAAGTACTTGGAGGCAGAAGAACCACCAAAAGCAAAACGGCTGTGAGGATGGCAATTGGGTAAATATCAACTCTGGAAAAAACAAACCATAGGGAGAAAGAGAACGGTCAGGGTATTTTTCCCCTCCTCCCTCTCTTCTTGATTTGGGTGCAGTCCCCATGGTGGCCACGGCCACCGCTTTGGCCAGGTGGCTCCTACCCCAAGGCCACTGTTCACATCTGGGCTCCAGGAACAGCATTCTCTCCCCTTGTCCCTTCAGGCGCTGGGGTGGTGATGGCTTCCAACTGTTGTGTGTCCCTGGGCGGGGGGGGCTCAATATCCCCGGTTAGTTCCCTCATCTCACTCATTCCTTTATGAATGGGCTCTTTGGCTTCAATACTTCAGTTGAAAACCTTGACTGAGACCCACTGTACAAGTCCGAGATTCTAGCTTCTCCAGAATTCTGGTTACAAAAATGTTGGGTATCACTCTGCCGTACCCAGGGGCTGGCAAAGAGCAACCCAGAGGCCATATCTTTTTTAAATAAAGGGTTATCAAAACACTTTTAAATTTATTGGAAAGCCACTTGTTTTTATAAATAAAGTTTTATTGGAACACAGCCACACCCATTCATTTACAGATTGTCCATGGCTGCCTCCATACCGCTCCTTGGCTGTATTGCGCGGTTGTGACAGACAGAGTGGCCGGCACAGCCTGAAGCATTTATATCTGGCCCTTTACAGAAAAAATCTGCCCCCTCTCCTTGCTTTGCACTAACTGTACATTAATAGACAATTACTTTAACATCCATCTGCAAAATGTCTTTTAGAGAGTTCTACTTTTTTTTTTTTTAGAGAGAGAGCACGCACATGGAGGGGAGGGAGGGGCAGAGGGAGAGGGAGCGAATCTTAAGCAGGCTCCATGTCCAATGCAGAGCCCGAAGCATAGTTCAAGGCGGGTCTCGATCTCAAGACCCTGTGATCATGACCCTGGGATCATGACCTGAGCTGAAATCAAGAGTTGGATGCTTAACTGACTTAGCAACATAGATGCCCCTAGAGACTTCTATTTCTAAGGGCTGGTTCTCTCTCCTATCCTAACATCAAAACATCAATTTGACTTTTCCCATCCTTCTCAGGGGGCTGCACTAGATAAAGTCCAAATTCCAGACTACATCTTTCTTGCCTCACTCACCAAACTGATTTTTGATTCCGCCACTTGCCACGGTGACTCCTCTGATCCAATACATTATTGGTTATATAAAACACCATTGATTTATCAACAAGTTCTCTGGGGAGGCGACCGAAACAGTAAGTATATATGTCAATTTCAAACCCATCAGAATTTCGGAAACATTCCACATGTTAAAAATAAGGCGCACCCCTGAATTGAGGACCGACAGGATCAGGGCCAGAGAAGGTGAGGGATAATGACTAATGGGCTCCTGGCGAAGCCAGCTGCGGCCAGGGCCTCGAGGGTTTGGGAGTTAGACCATGACATTCGACTGTTGTCCTGGAGACAATAACAGGCTCCCGGGGGACTCTGCATGAGGAGGCCAGTGACATGGTCAGATCCGGCTTTTAAAGGGACCACCGGGTGGCCTGCATGGAGAGAGGGACTGAAGAGGGGCAGATTCCAGGAAGGAATGTCAGACCAAGGAGGTGGGTATGGACTGAGGCCTGACAATGGGGCCGGACGCCGGTGTGTGGACTTGGAAGAAATTTCAGTGATGAAGTGAGCAGGGTTGCTGACTGATTGCGAGGCCCAGAGCGGAGGGGGAGGAGAGCGGTGTTGGGATGACTCCCAGGCTCCTGTCTTGGGCATCTGGAAGGCAGCTCTGCTCACCACTATACCACCAGCACTGCCCATGTTTTGGACATCTGGAAGAACCAGCTATATCCTCTGACTGAGGAGCTCTCAGGAAACCTATTTCCCGGATGCTGAAGCCCAGGCTCAGTTCTTGCTCCTTGAACAGGTTCCACTGTGACCGAGAGATATGCCTTGTCTTGTATGTAGGAATTTTGCAATGGAACCCACCGTCTAGAACCGTGTGGGGAAGGGGATAGGCACAGGTGATTTGCATGTGCCCCAGGAGGCTGGACCAAGAGCTGCCCATGGAGGAAAAGGGTTTTCCCTTTTGTCGGAAGGTTGCCCTCAGGGGTATGGGTGGAGGCAGGAGTTGGCAGGAGTGAAGATGCCTCATTCTCCTTCTGAAGGCTGCCTACAAAATAGTCCCCCTAAATCTTCCCAGGGCCACTGTGTCCCCGCTGCTTCTGCCCCCGCTGGCTCCACGGATCAGGGTGCCAATGAAAGAGAGCGACGGCTGCAGGAATGTTCCTCCCACCCCTGCAGGGAAGGTCAGGTCAAAACCCCAGAGCAGGAATCTCAGTTGCCGGGGACAAATGCCCTGAAACTTTGCAGAGCCAGGCACAGGGCCCCCTGTTTCCTCTGCCCTTAGAAAAGAAGCACAATTGGACAGGAGTAAGATGTGTGCTCATCAGGCCAAGCTTTGTTTTGTTCTCACCTTTCTGGTCTGAGAAATCACAGCACGGTAGGCAGCCATGGCTTGGACCGCAAGTGGATGATGCAGGTGAAGGCAGGAATTACTGTGCTTACTTCCCCAGCTGAGAACCCAGTGACCCCCCTCACCACTTTTCTGAAGTCCCACAGTTAGTGAGGGACGGAAGGGTTTCCAGTCCGGGGTGGTGGTTATTATCTCCATGGTAAGATGACACAACAAGATCTAATCCAGTTGTCTCCCCTCCACACCTATAATCAGGTCTTCAAACAGGTCCCCCCGAAACAATCAAGCTTTTCATTGCATCACAAGAAACCTCAGAGGAAAGAGATGCTCTCCCGGGTGGGGGTCACCTGCTGTGACCTTATCTGCCATGAAAGGCTGTTGGCTCAGGTTCATGTAGGTTCCAACCCCACTGAGACACGCATTATATAGACCAATGTTTTAACTCAACCGAGATGTATTTTTTTTTCAACATCATAATGTTAAAGATAATAATTGCCCCTCCCAAAAGTCGAGACAGTTGTTCTGGAATATTCTATTAGTCCTAATAACCAAATGCTATCAAAAAATCATTTAAGCTCACCCAATTCATTAAGTCTCCAATTATAAGGAAGGTAAGAAGAGGAAGTTGCAAGATTTTCTGAATGCTACTTAATAAGGCTTTTAGTTTGAGGAGTATTGTGTCATTTTGTTCTAACACCACAAAAACCTGCCTTGGAGGAGATTAAAGAAGGGATTCTTCAAAGGAGATAATTTCTGTTGAAGTGCATAGTGAGCTCTTTATACCCAGATAGCTGAGAACATTGTATTCACTCTACTTGAAACTTTTCAAAAGAAAGATGTGGTTTGAGAGAGAGAGAAAGAGGATGAGAAAAAAAGGAAGACAGAGAGGGGGACCAGAATTAAGAGGGGGAGAAGTGAGACAGACATTTCCTAAATTATAAAAATAATTTAGAGAAGAAAATGCACTGGGCCCATTGGAGTGGGAGGAGGTGTTTCAGAGAGAAGGCAGAACATTTGGTTTTAGAAACCCAAATCCTGATTATAGCTCTTTGGCTTTGCCACTTGCTCTTGAGCGGATCCCTTGGGTTTGAGCTCCGCTCTAGAACCCCACTGGTATTAACTCTCAGGAGCCTCCCACACCCACCTCCTCCCTTGCTAAGAAACTGGGTTTTTTGCCCCCCGCCCCGGGCATATCAATGCCTTAGATGGGTACGCAATTTCCATTTCAGACTGGTTCACTCACATTCACTCTCATCCGATTCCCAAAAAACCCTAGGAAGTTGGCAGGGTGAGAATTATAGACCCATTTTACAGATGAGGGGCCTAAGGTTTACTGGGCTTAAGTGCCTCATCCAATGCCCTAGTAATTAGAAGTTCAGAAGCAGGTCTCGTGGCTCTTCGGCCAGAGCATGCAAAATTTCTTGGGCTCAGGAGTTAATTCACACCCAGAAAATCAGATTTTGCTCTTCCTGTATTGCTCTTCCATTTAGATCTCTCCCCTTTTCTAAGTTGTGCTGTGGGGCTGGGGAGATGTAACTCGGAAGGTTAGGGGGTTTTCAAGGTTGAGGATCAGAAAAGTGTCACAGTGACTCTGGCAGGTGTCTTAGCAGGAATGTGGGATATTGGTGAGTTGCTTTGAGTCAGTCTGGCAACTTAGGACCTGTGTTTCTCTAACCAGCCAGGGAGGGAAAGGATCTGGGTGTTGCTCTGAGGCCTTTTCTCATGGTGGCTGGATGAGTTTGCTTGGACTGCCACAACAAAGTACCACAAACCGGGTGGCTTAAAACAACAAAAATGTATTCTTTCACTTGTGGTTTTGGAGGCCACAAGTCCAAGATCTAAGTGTTGGCAGGGCCATGCGCCATCTGAAGGGTCTAGGGAAGAATCCTGCCTTGCCTTCTCATAGCTTCCAGAGACTTACAGACAATCCTTGGCCTTCCTCAGCTTGCCCTGCACCCCCTGCATCTCTGCCTCTGCCATCATATGTTTTTTTCTCTGTCTCTGTCTCTGTGTCCAAATGATCTCTTCTTCATAAAGACACCAGTCTTTGGGTTACGGCCGACCACAAGTTGGTATGACCTCATCTCAACTTGCCATCTGCAAAGGTCTTATTTACAAATAATGTCCCACTCCCAGGTACTGGGGGTTTGGGCTTCAACATATCTTTTTGGGGGAACACAATGGAACCCATAGCAGGTGGCTGCCCCCTCATCCACCACCTCTGAGTTTCATAAATAATTATCAGGAGGGATTCCCACAGTGAACACATTTCAAGTGCTTTGGCTTTGAAAAAAAAATAACCTTAAGCAAGGGGAAAAAAAAAACCTTAAGTCAGGAAAAAATATTTTTCTGCACTTGTGCAAGAAGGGAATTTCAACATGCTCTGGTCACATTTTTTTCCAGTACCACATTACTTAAACAAAAGTGAAAACCTTCCATTGGAGATCCTCCAGGTGTGGCAATATACTTGAAGTTAGAGGGGGTTTATAAGGTTACCTGAATAAAGTGTTAATGGAGTTTGTGTGACTGCTGTCAGTCCACACTTAAGATGTTACTTATATGTAGTTATGAAAGAAAGCAGTTTGCATCTTAATTCACACTTGCTGGAAAGGCATGACTTTATTAACTTCTGTTCCATGAAATGAAGTACAATTCTGCCCAAACTTTCAAGAACATTTTGCCTTCCTTACAGGTGATATGGATCACTGGCAAACAAATAAAGCAATGTCAAAATTATAGAAAAGCTGCCTATTCTAGTTTGGACACATATTAATTTCTTGTGCCATTAAAGAAGCAGTTTTACCTTTGGCCAGTCTGAAAGGAGATGTATGGTACTGTATTCACTTGTGTTATCTCGGTCTGCTTCTAGCCCCTCCCCTCATTCTTTGTATTTTTTCCCTTCTTGAGAAAAAAAAAATATATCACAGTAAATGGACAATACATATTCTCCCCACTGTGTTTTGGGCTTTGAAAAAACAACCCCATTTTCTAATCTTCTGACCCCTCCCAGAAAACATTATCATTTCTGCAGCTGCAAAGTAAAAACTCTCCTTAAGAAACACACAGGATGGGGGTGCTTGGGTGGCTCAGTCGGTTAAGCGTCTGCCTTCAGCTCAAGTCATGATCCCAGGGTCCTGGGGTTGAGCCCTGCTTTGGGCTCCCTGCTCATCGGGAAGTCTGCTTGTCCCTCTACCTTCTGCCCTTCCCTGTTCGTGCTCACTCTCTCTCTCAAATAAATAAATAAAGTCTCTAAAAAAAAAAAAAAAGAAAGAAAGACACAGGATGGAAGGTATGCTGTTCTATCCCGGGTCAACAGTGAGTCACATGAAAGAAGTATGGTCCTCCTCCTTCCCTCCAGTCAACCCCAAGTACCTACGTCCTGATTCTAAAACTTGAAAAGAATGGTAATTCAATGTAAACTCCACTTTTCACTCTCCTTCTAAAATCATGCTTTCCCTCTTCTATCACACATCTGCAGGTGTCTCCTCTGTGTCCATGTTCCCCTTCTCTCTTCCCTGCAGCTTCCAATCTCTGCCTGAGGACCCTTGTGAGTCAGGACAATCTTATCCCAAATGATTTGGGCTCCAAAGATGGACCATGGCATGGAGGCAGTTAATGCTTTCTGTGTCCTTGGCCGTAGTGATTGGTTCGGGAGCAGAGATGTCCTATGGCCTAGGTTAGTCCAAGCAGAGTGGATCTCAAGACTTGCACTGAAAATGCTAAGACAAAGGTCTTCTATCCCCCTTTGGACAGGAGGTAGGTAGGTTTTGACATTGGGAGTTGCTGGCAGCCACCTTGTGTCCACAAGTGGTGCTACCTTTGGATGAAGTCAGAGCTATGGATGGTAGAGTAGAGAGATGGTCCTTAGGCTGGATCAAGCCTCATGCAAAACTTATCCTTCTTTTGCAACATTTAGTTACACAGCTCAATAAACTCCCTTTATTATTTAAGCCTCTTGAGATGCGTTTTACATTACTTACAAGTGAAAGAATCTTTTTCCCCCTCCCTTATTTCTCTGACACCCTTTTCCATCCACACCAACAGTCTTCTGATAATATGTTTGAGGCATGATGAGTTTGAGGTGCTTGTGGAATATTCAGGTGGCAATTACTAGCACAGTGCTGTCCAATAGAACTTTCTACGGTGATGGCAATGTTCTATAGCTACGCTGTCCAACACAGTAGCCACATGCAACTATCAAGCCCTTAAAATGTGGCTTATGTGAATGAAGAACCAAATGTTAAATTTTATTTTATTTTAAGATTTTGAATTTGAATAGCCACGTGTGGCTAGCAGCGACTCTATTGAATAGCACAGACCTAGAAAGACTTTGAAAACATGAAGTTAAGACATGTGTTGGGCAAAGACGCAAATTTGGGGGTCTCCAAGTTTCTCTGAGGGTGTGGAAAGAGAAGAGAGTGAGGGACAGCACATATCAATGTTCGAGTACAAGTGGAAAAAAGGAACCAGCAAAGGATGCTGAGAATGTGGGAATGAGAAGTAGGAAGAAAAACATAAGATATGGGTATCTTGAAAGCTAAGAGAGGCACATTTCAAGAAAGGAGGGGCCAATAACAGAGCCACACGTAGCAGGGGATACAATAAAACAAGTATCCATTGGCCTCACCAACAAGAAGGTCGTTAGTGGTCATCAAAAAAAGAGTTGCATGATGGGAGGGGAAGCCAGATGGTTTGAGACATCAGAACCGAGATGCCTTCAGTCATGGTCATTAATGATCATAGAGAAGAAGTCACACATGGAATGTCCAGGAGACTTCAGCCAAGTAGGGAATAAATTTATACTTCTCTGGGTCTTTACCTTGTTCACTTTGATTTGTTTCTAAGGGGCACAGCGACATTTTCCTCCAACTGACTCTTTAGAAGTTTTGTCAAATCAAATATGGCTCCCTGAAAAACATGGTGGTATTCCCCACGCTTGTAATCTCTGATTCTAATTTCTGTATTGTCAGCATAGGCTATCCAGCAGCTCATTCCAAATCACCATTTTCTCTTTTCTACCTCTGATATATATTTATTTGCGGCTTCTATTTTTAGCCTGTCTGAAGGGAAAAAAAAGTAATGGGAATTCACAGGATTTATTGCACAAATTAATTCTCGGGCTCCTTCTGACCTCCATCAAGGCTTCTGACAGTGGCATTGTATTTCTTATTTATTAGATTTTTAAGTGCTCTGTTGCGTAGTTTACAAGCTTTCCTTAATGTCTCTGCAGCCCAAGTGCACAACAGCCACTGAAAATTGATCACAGGTCATATCTGGCTCATCTTTAAATTTAAATCACATGTATCTTTCTTCAACTCTGTACAGGCTTCCAACAGAGATTGTTGTGAGCCTTGCATAAAAACTAAGGAGACTAACTTCAAAGTTATTTATAATATACACTCGGAGCATTGTTTATCCTTAATACCAATGGTCAAAGTGAAAGCCAAAAAAATCTAAATAATTTCTGCAAAAACATTGCACTTGCCACAACTAGTTAGAAGACTTGTAATTCACTCCCTAACTGCTAAGTTATGATGAGGTTTTTGAAAGAATTCGCCCTCTAATGAACTCATTTTTCAAGCTCTTGCTGATCAGCATTTCATCAGGACACAAGAACAAAGCATCATGGTATGGCTAAGGCCATTCTGTGCCACTCCTCAGGTCCTAGGAGACCCTTTGGAGTAGTGGTTTTAGTCCACCTGTGTTGTTGCCTTCCACACTGCTTCTCCTACCCTGGGCTATAGGGTCTTTCCAAGCTTCTTGCCTTAGCAAGTGGCTTTTCTCTGCTTCAAATGCCTACCCCTGCCTATTCATCAGCAAACTCCTACTGATCTTTCAAGACCCATTCGTTGTTATCAAGCCTGGGGGGCTCTCTCTGTGTCCCAAGCAGAAATAGCTAGTTCTTCCTCTTGACACTCACTCCCAATTTATAGCTTGAGTACATTGCCTTTTGTTTATTTATAGGTCTTTCTCCCCTGCTAGATTCTCCCACGGTAGGGACCCTGTCTCATTCATCTACCCTCAAAGTCTAGCACAGGGCTTGATACATAATAAATATTCCCCAAGTATGGCTGGATGGAGAGTGAGTGAGTGATGAATGAATGAAGAATGAATGAATGAACAAAGGATGTCTATGAATCCAAAACCAGCCAGGTCTGCAAGGTCAGTGCAAAGCAGACATTTTGGAGCAAATACATATGAAATGTGGAATAAGACACATGAACAGAGAATAAATCCTGGAAAGAGGTGCTAGTCTGGGAGATCCAGGGCTGGTGCTGCACTACCCTCCTGTAGTGACTTTGGGTAAGACACTTCCATTTCCACGTCCCCTGTAAAAGACAGGGCTCGACCAACTGATCACTAATACCCCTTCTAGCTCTAACTTTCTCAATCCCAAATCATAGGATGGAATTTCTGGGAACCAAGTTTTGCTGCTGGTGATTTGCTATATGACAGGTGTCAATAAATACCAGATCTAGAGGAGGAGGCTGTTTTCATGGGTTTTGAGTCCAGTTTATTTCAAACATTGAGACACAAATGTATCTACTTCTCTGTAAACAGTTCATTCGTCCCCTAGCAGCCCTCTCTTCTACCCAGCACAATACTGGTATAGAAGAGGTTCCATACATCTTAATCGACTGATCTAAATATTTCTAAGTTGGCTCCCTCCACTTAACTGAGTCATTCATTAATTCATTCATCCACTTTCCTGTTCATTTATTCACCCACTCACCCATCCAGCCAACTATTTATCCATCCATCCTTGGATCCATCTAATAAATATTTGTTGCATACCCCTATGTGCCCAGCACTATGCCAAGTCCTGAGGTGGTGACTGCCACCACTTGGGGTCACGTGCCATCCTGGGGAGAAGTAAGTGAACTATGCCACTGAGGAGCTCTGCCCAAACGGCTCATTGTCAGAAAACCTCCACTGTGTGGGAAACAGGTAAAAATAATGTAGGTCCCCATCCCCCTACAGAAGTAGTATAAGGGAACCAGGGATGATTAGCTTGAACAGGGGGAACCGTGAAGCTTTGAACACTTTCTCTACAAGCAGGCCATCACCCCTAGAAGTTACAGAGACACGGATGTCCGCTTAACATACGAACAAGCTGGCTAGCAGACCAGTCAGAAAATGGAACGGGCTGCCAGAGAGGTAATGAGTTCCCTGGCACTGGAAGTGATTGTACGGGGGCTAGAGAATCATCATTTGCCGGGAAGGTCACAAAGGGAATTCAAGCATGGAAAGGAGGGATTGGACAAGGTGACTTTCAAAGTTCGTCCTTCACCTTGCATTTCAGAGTCCTAGGAGCAAGGCTATATTGTTTGTGTCCGACTCAGTGCCTGGACAGCCCACTTAGTATTTGGCATCCTCCCCTCCCCCAAAACCCCTGCATTCTATGGGAGCTAAATTGGCAGAGAATACAGTAGCCTCTCCACCAGATCAGTTGGGCTATAAGAAGTTTGGTAGCAAGAATCCTCAGATGTATAAAATTCTTAACCAGGAAAACAGAAAAATCAGCTGGGTCTCCATCCCACCTCTTAAGACTGAATTCATACCTGAATTTACAGTGTCGGGCAGAAATTCTCCAATGGTCTTGGGTCACCAAGAACTGGGACACATCCCTGACCTGCATTTCTGAAGCTTGGAGCTCGGAGCCTATTGGGTTTGCTAACAACCACACCTGTCATCTCTACAGTCCCTGATGGGTTAGCCGCCCTCTTGGAACATAAACCTGAGTGTTCCTTTTTTTCATATTAAACAATTAAAGCAGTTAATAGAAAAAAGAAAATAATTTTGAGGTTCGCCCCCACCAAAGAATCTTATTGAACCCTGCAAACAAAGGAGGCAAATGCCAGGGAAGTGACCTTGATCAACAAGTGGCAGTGAGGTTTAAACAAGTTTCTCTGGTCATTTTTTCTGCTTTCACCAGCGCCAGAGTTCTAGGTGACTTCCTTTCCTTCCTCAGTAGGAGGAGCAGATGAATGCGGCTGTCTGGAGAGTGGGGTTTATTGGAGAAATAAATCTCTTTGGCTAAATATGAACCACGCAGAGGAAACAAAGGAACTGCTGTTTAATGACCAAGGTTTAAATGAAGCCCAGCAGCTGAAGGCAGAACCCCAATTAAGAAGAGATGGGAAATTGGTGTCCAAGAGACCACTTAAGGTTACATAAATATTTCCTGAGCAAACGTACCAGGAATAGTTTTGGTTGCTGGGGTTTTAAAGATAAGTAAGACACTGTCCCTGCCCCCTCCCCGGGGTTTGATGATGTGGGGTGCAGGTGGGGTTACTAGGTGAGGTTAAAAGGAAGAGGACAGGACAAGGTGAGGTGTGCTATGATCGTGGTCTGACCCTGTGCTGTAGAAATATATCTCACCAGGAGGGAATCAGAGAAGGCTTCCAGAAGAGGTGCTGTTTGACCTTGTCTTAAAAGATGTGTATGAGGGGCGCCTGGGTGGCTCAGGCTTGAGTGTCTGCCTTTGGCTCAGATCGTGATCCCGGGTCCTAGGATCAAGCCCCAGGTGGGGCTCTCTGCTCAGCGGGAGCCTGCTTCTCCCTCTCCCTTTGCTTCTCCCCCTGCTTGTGCTCTCTCTCTCCCTCTCTGCCAAATAAATAAATAAAATCTTAAAAAAAAAAAAGACGTATATGAGTTTGCAAGGGGGAAAACGAGGGAGAGTTCTTCTAGGCAGAAGGACGAGCACGTGTACGTAGAGGAACTGGGAGGGGACAGAGCCCACGATGTTGGGTATGACAGGTGTCAATAAATATCAGATCTAGAGGAGGAGGCATCTGTTTTCATGGGTTTGGGTCCAGCGTATTTGAAACATTAAGACAAAGATTGTATCTACTTCTCTGGAAGCAGCTCGTTTTTCCTCTAGCCCTCCTCTCCTCTACCCGGCACAATACTTGTATAGAAGAGGTTCCATAGAGATTGATTGATGGATTGATCTAAATATTTCTAAGTTGGCTCCCTCCACTTACTGAGTCATTCATTCCTCCATCCATTCATCCACTTACCTATTTATTTATTCCCCTATGCACCTATCCATCCAACTATTTATCCATCCATCCTTGTACCCGTCCCATAGATATTTAGTGCATAGTCACAGTTCGATGTGAGTCCAGCTGTGGAAAATGAGGCTACATAGGTAGGCCAGAGCCCAGTTGTGAAAGCTGCCGGGGCCATAAAGACATTTAGGCTTTATTCTGTAGGTCAGGGTTTCCCAAATTTAAGGGACAGGAGAGTCACCAAGGGAGCTCATATTAAAATACAGATTCCGGGGCCACAGGCGCAGAAATTGGGCTTTTTCTAGGGCCAACGTGGCCCGGAAACCTGCATTTTGATAAGCACCAATGCAGGTGGTGGACACAGTCAAGGAGTGTGTCTCAGTAAGAGCTGAGACCCTGCTGAGCGGACGGTGTGCACGTCCAGGAAGGGGCACGGCTTCTGCTTGGCGATTCTCAGCTGGCGGCCTGTGGGGAATGACCTGGAAGAGGAGGGGGCGGAGAATGGATTGTCACAGAGGCCCAAGAAATTCAGAGTGGGGGGGGGGTGCCCGCAGGACGGCCTCCGGTGTGGCGCCCAGGAGGCCTCCCTCTGGTGGACCTGCCGTGCCATCTGCAGCAGTGAGACCAGGAAAAGCAAGCGGGGCCGGGGGGAGAGGCAGGGGCAGAAGCTGCCTGCTCATCGGCAGTGCCCGGGGGACGGTGGCTGTCCCAGGGGAGACAGACCTCATTTGTGTGCTGTACCACTAATGAAGCCCGAGGCCCCAAGCCTGGGGAAGGACTGGCACCCAGGCCGGGAGCAAAGCTGGAACACAAACAAGTGGCAGAGGGCAGCACCTGGCCTGTCCCAGGGCGCCGACCGTGCGGGTGCCCCACTCCGCCCAGTGATGTCGCCGGTGACGACACAGCTCCACGGTTTGGCCCCAGCCCGGGGCCTCCAGGTGACCCGGCTTCTCAGACTGCTGCCCGCTGCTCGGCACAGGTCGCCGGCTCAGAGGAGCTGCTCTTCCGGCCGTGCTCTGTCTCTCTCCCAGGCTGCCCGTGCCAGGGTGACAGACGTCCAGGGGCCCTGGGGGGACCAGCCCTGTTGTCAAAAGTAAGGAGTGGTGGCCAACACAGGCACCAGTGCCTTGCTGGTGTTGGAGGCAGGAGAAATGAGAAAAGCAAAGAAGCATCTTCCTTCTGAGGGTGCTCCACTGACATGGGGTCACCCTGGGGGAGTCATCATGTCAGGTGCAGCTATGCCAGGAGGCTGAAGAAATGGGGAAACCCCCCCCATCCCCGGGCACCTGGGTGGCTCATTCGGTTAAGCGTCTGACTCTTGAATTCGGCTCAGGTCATGATCTTGGGGTCCTGGGATCGAGCCCTGTATGGGGCTCCCTGCTCAGCGGGGAGTCGGCTTCTCCTTCTCCCTCTGCCCCTCCCCGCACCTCCACCCCACTCCTGCTCTCTCTCGCTTGCTCTCTCTTGCTTGCTCTCTCTCAAATAAATAAATAAAATCTTAAAAAAGAGATGCAAAACCCCCAAGGCTGTCACTGCTGACCAGCCCAGCTAAAGTTAGCACCCACGCCGTGCCTTAAAGCAGAATTTCTCAACCCCTGTGTAATAGCCCCCCATTTAAGAATATTTTGTACTCCCTTTAAAATCTTTAAGTGAATTTTGGAGATAAGATAACCACTCAATTCATAATTTCCAGAAAATACATAATGCCCTGTCTGTGATACACAGGATAGAAGAACAGTAAATTAGGATAATATATTTCACAGCTATCCTAGGAGACATAATGAGGTAGACACCTGCGTCTCTAACTAGAACGGATGAGACAGCGACGCATATGCAAAACCTGGCATAGGGACATTGTATCAATGACTCAAGCGCCGCGAATAGAGTTGCGTTAGAGATTCGTTGGCTAAATGCGTGTTGTAGAAAATGTGAGTTTTCTGAAGTGGAGAATAATTTTTGATAAAGTTTTGAACCAAATAAGGCACAACCCTCCCTCACTTTGCCTGGGAATGCATTCCCATAAAAAGCATACATTTAAACTTTGAAAAAAAAAACAAAACACTACTTTGTTGTGTTTTATGTACCATAGAGTTCGGTGCTAGGTTCAGACGATGATGGGTGGTTGTTTTTCACGTACATGAAGGCACAGAGGAGAGTTCATGCTACGGGACCGTCCCTCATGAAGCAGGACTTCTCCCTGGATCCTGCCCACTATATACAATGAGGTCCCCTAACTATTGTGACAACCCGAAGCGTGCAGCCACAGATTTCCAAAGTGCTCCCTAGGGGTGGTGTTGTCCCTCCGAGGACCAGTGCTGTGGACTTGACAAAGTACTTTCTTGTCCATGAACTGATTTGTGCCTCCCGATTGAGGGAGGCAGAGCAGAGGCGAAAACAGGCCTGGAGAGGGAATGTTGCACCTCAGTTCGTGGGGAGTTAGCAAAAGAGGGGGACCCCGAATCTTTGAATCTCGGGATTGGATGAGGTGGTGGACTGATTTGTGTTGAACTCCTGACTCCCAGGGCCTCAGAAAACGTGGCTGTATTTGGAGACAGGGCCTTTAGAGTGGGAATTAAGTTAAATGAGATCATTAGGGTAGGCCCTGATCTGATATGACTGCTGTCATACAGTCCTAAGAAGAGGAGATTAGGACACAGGTGCAGAGGGATGACCATGTGAGGACACAGGGGGAAGGAGGCCATCTAGAAGCCAAGAAGAAGGCCCCACAAAAAAGCAGCCCTGCCAACACCTTGATCTCAGATTTCTGGTCTCCAGGACCATGACACAATCCATCTTTGTTGTGTGAGCCACCCAGTGTGTGGCTCTTTGTTTTGGCGGCCCTGGCCGACTCATACAGATGGGATCTTGAAGACTGTCTAGCCTGACTGCCGGCCCCCATGTAAATTGCCTTGGGATTGCCAGGAGCCGGTCTCCGGCCAGCCGTTCTCCACACACCAACCACAGGGCGGAAAGGACAGACGCTGCATTTCACTCTATCAGCCGGATGAAGTCATTCACACCCTGTCAGGGAAACTCAGAAGGAAGTCTCCATCAAGCGGGTCAATAGGGAAACATGTACAACCTCTAATTGTATCTCCAATGTTAGGGAGAACTGTGGAGTCCAGATGAGACCAAATCAGGCCAATTAATTACCCAAATTACACTAATTACCCAAATCTCCGTGTTGAGGCTCCATCTGCCTGGTTAAAGGGAGACTTCGTCATCGCCTGGAGTTCTTAGAATCACCAGGTGTGCTGACTCATGTCTGGAAACTGGAATTTCTGTCCTCACCTCTTGTTTGTCCCGAGGGTGGGGCAGAAAACCCAGTGCCCTGTGATGGGCAGACTCCCCACAGAGAGCCCACCACCACCCCTGGCATCTCGTTCCTCGCCGCATAGGGCTCTGACCCAACCCACGGGACCCCATCGGGCTGGGACAGCTCGGAATTGCCTTTCTAAGTAGAAAATGCCTTTTGTTTTATGATTAGGCAAGGGAGCCCTGCAGCAAAGCAAGCTGAGCCCCGATGTTCCAGCTTCTTTCATCCTCATACACCCACAGACACTTTCTCCCACAGCACAGTTCGGGAGATGGTCTTCATCTGGCTCCTTGACCAGCTGCTTCACTGATCCTTCCCCTCCGACCTTGTCACCTTGGTGCCAAGGTCGTGGGCAAGTTCGGAGTCCTTGCTTTCCTCTGTTGGTTTGGAAGGAGGAAGAGTGCTCCTAGGATAGGTGGTGTCCCCTAAATATGACCTCGGAGAGGGGCCACCCTGGCATATCTCATGTTTGCCTGGGCCTAAACCTCCGTAGGGTTCAGAGTGCTCGGGTCCCTCTGTCTCGGAGGCCACCTAGCCTCCCTGTGTCAGCTCATGCAATGACCAGGAACACTGGTGTAGGGGCTCTGCTCAGCTCTGTGCCGGCAGGAGCCGGGGCCTCGACCTCCTAGTGCTCCGGCTATTTGATCTCACCTGGTGTGACCTGTCAGCAGCCTTTACCACGGCCACCTCCTGGTCCCTCGAGACACTCACCCCCTGCTGCCCAGGCACCACCCTCTGCTGGGTTTCCTCCCGCCCCACCGGCCACTTGGTCCCCCAACCTCTTGTTCATTTCTCATCTCAACAACCTCTAAATGGTAGGGGAATCCGGGACCCCTTCTCCTCTTTGTCTACACTCACTCCTCGGCTGAGACTCAGGGCTTTAAATACCATGCATGCACTGACGACTCTAAATTTATGTCTGTACCCCAGACCCCTCCTGTAAACTCTGGAGCTGATCACTGCACACAGCCGGGGGGGCCTCTCAGCTTTGACGTGTCCACGCTGCCCTTCCGATCTTTTATCCCACAAATCAGCTGCTCTAACCGCTTTGTCTCATCTTAGTACATGTCAACTCCGCTCATCTAGATCCTTGGAGTCGCCCTAAATATGTGACTGTGGGCAAGGTGCTTTACTTTCCTGTGACTCAGTCTTTTCATTTGTAAGATGGGGAAAATAGGGACGCTCCTGGATGGCTCAGTCAGTTAAGCATCTGCCTTTGGCTCAAGTCATGGTGCTGGGGTCCTTGGATGGAGCCCTGAGTTAGGCTCCCTGCTCAGCAGGGAGTCTGCTTCTCCCTCTCCCTCTGTCCCTCCCCCCTGCTCATGCGCCCTCTCTCTCTCTCGAATAAATAAATAAATAAAATCTTTTAAAAAAAAGATGAGGAAAATAGTTTTTAACTCATAGGATTTTTATGGGCATTAAAGGAGTTAATATTTGTAACAGGCTTGGACCCGGGTCTGCAACAGGTAAGTGCTATGAGTATTAGCATGGAGATCAATCTTGGGCTCCCCTTTCTCTCCCATCTCATGTCCAATATGTCAGCAAATCCCATTTGCCGCACCCACAGAAGAGCATCTGATTGCTTCTCACCACCCCCCGCCCACTACTGCCCTGGTCCAAACCAATGATTTTCAGTAAATTTATGGTTATGCAACCATCACCATAATTTTGTTTGGGGACGTTTTCGTCATGTCTTTTCTGGACATTTCATATAAATGGAATCATACAACATGTGGTCTTTGTGGCTGGTTTTCTTTCTCTTTGCCAGGGCTCCGTCCCCAGTGCTAACTACGGCCATGCACGCAATAGGTGCCTAACGCATGTTTGTGGGAGGGAAGAATGTTTTTGAGGTTCTTCCATGTTGTGGCAGGTATCAGCAGTATTTTTTACTGCTGAATGGTATCCTGCCGTATGGATTTTGCCTGATGTTTGCAATAGCCTTCCCTCAGGTCTCTCTGTTTCCACCTGTCCCCTCATCCCCTCTGTTCTGAGCACAGAAACCAGATGAATCCCTCTAGAGCAGAGGTCAGTCCATGCCACTTACCGAAAACCTCCATGGCCCCCATCTCAGAGTAAAAGCCAAAGTCCCTACAGAGGTGGCTTAGTCTACTCAGGCTGCCATAGCAAATGCCACAGATGGGGGCTCAAGGAACAGACATTTATTTCTCACAGTTCCAGAGGCTGGACGTCTGAGATCAGGGTGCCACCCTGGTTGGGTTCTGGTGAGAACCGTCTTGGCTTGCAGGTGGCCGTCTTCTTGCTGTGTGCTTATCCGTGAGATCTCTCTCTCTCCCCCTCTTCTTATAAGGCCACCAATTTTATCAAATGAGGACCTCATCTGTATGACCTCATTTGACCTTCATTACTTCCTAAAAGACCCATTTCCACATATAGTCATGCTGAGAGTTAGGGCTTGAACTTTATGAGGGCAAAGGATTATGTGGCTTTACCAGGGCTCTGTCCCCAGTTCTCACTGCTCCCATGCATGCGGTAGGCACCTGAAAAGTATATGTAAGAGGGAAGGATGAGCTGAGCTCCTGCTAAGCTCCAGGCCCTGCCCAGCCACAGTATCCTTGCCCACCAGCACTGGAGACAGATCTGAGAAACAGGACCCAATTGTGTTTACACAGTGGGTCAATGTGAGTTTGCTTTCTTGAGAAAACAAGATAGCACCCCGGCCCCACAGTCCAGTTGGGGAGACAGGCCCATTGCAAGGTCCCGCCACACTTGTGTTCATCCACTCCACTAACATTCCCCAAGGATTGCCGTGTGCCATGGAAACAACGATGCCAGGATCTGGTCGCTGTCCTCGTAGTTGGGGAGACAGGCCCAATTCAAGGCAACTGATGCACCAGTAAAGAATACAGAGAGTGACTAACCCCATTTTTGAGTGGGATCTGCTTCATGGCCTACCAACTGGGTCTTAGAGGATGGTTAACATGATTAAACAGACAGAGCAGAGGGAAGGGCATGTTAGGGAGAGGAAACTCACTGTGTTGAGGACGGGGAGGCCATTTGCGGGTGGGGAAGAACACATATAGGCTGAGTGGTTCTCAAACTGCTCTGCGGGGTTCCTTACAGCCCCCTGAGAGACTGTCAGGAGAGATGGAGGACAGGTGGGACTCAGAACATCTCTCTGAATCTGTTTCACACAGGGGACCTTCTCACAAGATTTCCTTTTAGCAAGGAATTGAAAACTACTGCTATCTAGTGCTGTCCATAGAACTTTCTGCAGCTAGGGAAATGTTCTATATCTGAGCGGTAGCCACAATGCATTTGAAATGTGGCCAGCGCAACTGAGCAACTAAATTTTCATTATATTTAATCTTAATTAATATAAATTGAAATTGAAATTGAAATTATGACTGTCTTGACACTACTTGCCAAGTGAAGTACCAGTGGGTCCTATACTGAACACACCCCAAATTCTGCTTTAGGGATAATGAGCCACTACGATAGTATATGAAAATTTTCTAGTAGTAGAGTTTTCTTATCAGGAGATTTTCTGCTAAAATTTCTTCCTAAGTCCATACAATTGGTTTTGTTTTGTTTTGTTTTGTTTTGTTTTGTTTTTGAAATCATCTGTGGGGTCTTGGTTAGACATTAAAATTCCTGTGCATGTACTTAGCTTTCCCTGGTAATAAAAGTCTGAGGCAAACAGTGAGTTGGACTACGATAATAACCCCTCTTGATAGTATTCATAGTAAAGCATGTCATCTACCAACATTACCGCAAACAATGAGGAAAGTTCTCTGCTCTCACATGGGGCTCTTAAAGATAATTTCCTAATGGATATTTTCTTTTTTTTTCCTGGCAGGTAAAATAACAAGTTGGGGAAAGCCTTCACACTCATCCCCGAGAAATCAAGCTCTTTTTGTTCCTTCCTTGGCTGCTTTCATGTCCAGCTGACTCAGAAAGGGCTGACTAAGGAAGGGAAATGAAAGTTGCTCAGGGCAAAGTGACCATGTTCTCCACTGATCTTAACAGAATCTGGGTTTGTGTAATAGTCGGGACACGGGGTGTTATGACGTAGTAACAAAGAACCCTCAAATCTCAGTGACCTAAGGTAACAATGGCTATTTCTCTCTTATGTTGTTCATCTATCTAGGGTCAGCTGGAGGCTCTGCTGAACTTGGTCATTCAGAGACCCAGACTGACAGAGCAGATTCTTTCTCCAATACTGTCAAGAGCTCTGAAGGGTTTCAACTGTGACCTAAATGCTCTGGCCTGCAAGTGAGGTGCATCACTTTCACTCGCAACTTACTGGCCATCAGTGATCACATGGCCCCATCCAAACACCCAAGGGGCAGGAGATACAATCCTGGGGGAAATACCTAGCGTTCACCCTAATGACCATCCCAGCAGAGACCTGCAGGTTTGTTCTGCATCTCTGCTTTTCTTATTTTGGAATTCTACCCTCCTCTTGATTACCAGGAACAGAAGAAAGTCGATGGAGAAGGCAGGTGTCACAAGACGTAACAGAGCCTCTGAAAGTCTTAACTGAACGAATGCCCCCTGCCAAGGTTTTTCAAATCACAAGCTACTTTTTGGTGCTGACCCCTGTGAGGGAGCTGCTGAGGAGCAGTGACTGAGCTTCAGGGAAGTGAGATGCCTGCTCAAACTCAGAGCTGGAAGGGGCCACCCTGTCATCTCAGGGATGAGGATATTGGGGCCCGCAAAGGAGTTTTCCTGAGATTGCCTGGGCAGAGGTAGGACTAGAACCCAGCTCTTCTGGCTCATAGAACAGGAAAAAAAAATTTTTTTCCCCAAGGCTCACCAACTGCCATCTTTGTACAGACTCTGATCTGAAAGGAGTGGAGGGGAAGACAGAGGCTGAAGGGGAGGCGAGGTTACCCCTGGACCCCATTGCCTTTCTTCAGTAGACCCTGGACAAATATTCCCTTCCTGAGTTCCCTTGATCAAGGCCTTTCCTCTCCCCTAAACCAACATCTCTGGCATGCCCCATGGAAGTTCCATTTCATGTTGTCATAAACCAATGACCCAGATGCTTCTTCTAGCTTCCTGTGACCTGAGAAAGCTGGAGCTGTGTATGTCAGAGAGAGAGAGAGATTCAGAGACAGAAACAGGCAGCAAAGGTGAAGAGGATGAGTGTGGCTACAAAGAGCACTTAATGTGGGCCTCCCATCTGCCATCCTAAGATTATCTGCTCCGAACACTACCATCTGGAAACTTCTGGTTTATTTTTTCTTGTCCAAGGGCTCTCTCCAGTAGTAGAATGCACATTCCGTGAGGAGACCGACTTTAGCCGCAGTCTTGCCTGGTACCCAGCTACGTCCCAAGTACTGGGAAACATATTGCAATGTTTGCACCAGTTCAGTATTTGCTGAATGGATTTGAGGAGGCATTTAAAGGTTCTAAATTCAGAGGTGACAGTGTCATGTTTGTCTTTCAGAAAGATCAAAAGAGGGACATGTACAAGTGACATTTGAGCTAGTCTCCAAGATGGTGAGGGAGGAGATGGAGAATGAGGCACGCGGAGAGCATTCCAAGCCAAGAGAGTGATGGTCCGATGACATGGAGAAGAAGAAAGGTGCAGTTAAGGTTCATTCATTCTCTCACTCATTCACTCACTCAGCCCACACTCTTCCCTTGGAAGTGGCAGTGAGGGTTGGGGATCACACAAATGAGGGAACTTGACAAATACTGTCATCCCAAAGCCCTCTTGTCCACATTATGGCTTCTTTCTTCTCTTGATCCAAAGATGATGCGAGGGGTCCATATGAGCCCTGGGTCCCATTCTCCCTGCCCCCCTGCACAGACATGCTGCACCCCATCACTCCTGGGGGTGGGGGATGAGCCAAAACCAGAAACGACAGAGACCAGGCTAGCAATAAAGACGGGCTGACAGGGAGGGTCGTCGGGGAGAAGTTTTTGAACCCAAGATCAGAGTCAAGGCTGGCTAGACAAAACTATGGTGCTGGAGGCTGAAACTAGACTCCGCCAGGCTGAGAGTGTGCGTCCTGCACCCCATCCTATGGCCCGTGTGATCTCCTCCACTCATTCATTCACTCCTTCAGTCCTTGCCATTCTCTTGAACCCATTAATCTCACTGGTCCTCAGGGAACGCTTGCTTTAGGGGACCGATATGGGACACATGCTCTTCTGATTCAGATTTTCTTGGTCAAATAGAATAATCACTGGGAGGTAATAGCTGGGTACTGTTTTATATCGTCTTCACAACTGAAGGAGGACCACCTCACAGATCACCAGGCTTCCCAGCACTACAGCCACATGGAGCTCCTTGGGAGCCCCAGCAACTTGCCAGATCCCTGGGGAAGCCCAAGCACATAGCCAATTCTGGCCTTGGGAAGAAGATAAATATTTAACATCAGGAGGGACGTGTTGCAACCTTTGCAAAGACATTAGAACATCTACAATTAAGCCCAACCCCTAATTCATCTGTGTAAAGGCATCTTGGCTTAGTTCCAGTCCCCAAATCTGGGGCAAATTGACTTTCTTTGGGTGAACCAGAGGGAGAAGTGCTTTCAAGGTGAGGGTCTCCCAGACATGAAGCAGTAGGGGGAGGGGGGAATCCAAGCCTGAATAACATGTCAAAAATAACAATCTTGTTATTTAAAGCTGAGGTGCAGGGAGAATCCTATAGAAGCACTGATGACGCCCATTAACACCGAGAGAATTCATCATGATCGATGGCTCCAATAAGCAGCAGGGGAATCCGAAGTGATTGATTAGATCATCTCTTTGAAGCATTGCTAAAAACTACCTTGGAGAATGTACTTGCATCTCCACCAGTGAAAAATGCATGTTCAAATAATGTCACCTGTATTAAATTATCGCCCTTCTGTCCAGGTACATACAAACTGATCTGCTGATGCCTGGCTGAGGTGTGAGGTTGAGAATGTGTGATAATACACGTAACTTCTCTGTGTCTTCACCCTCTGCTCCGGCAGGTAACTCAGACAGTTCAAGCGAGGTGCGTGAGGTTAAGGTCACCTTTAGAATCTCCTGCATCCAGGTGGTTCTGCTTCGCTTGGAAGCACAGCCTGAAGCCAGCTATGGCCAGCTGTCCTATCTGACCATGACATGCTCCAGAGGGGCGCCTGTGCCTGCCTGTCTCTGTCCCACCTCAGCCAGGCTTCACAGAGCTGCTTCTATACGCCCTTCTACCCTTCCTCACCCCATCCCCCACCTCCCAGCCACTGGTGTCCCCTGCACCTTTCTGCCCACGGCACTGAAAGGACCACAGTGGCTGATGACCACACCCAGCAGATGTGTCTCTACCTTCTGTACCTCTTACCAGTGGATCTCCTCTTGACCCTCCTCCCTCAGCTCCTTAGGTGTGGCCCTCACCATTTAGGATGGGACTGCTGAAATCTCCACCTAAATGGTCTGGTCTCCAAGCCATCTCTCCACTGTTGCCAGAGTGATTTGTCCAAAATGCAAATCAAATCGCACCCCATCCTACCTTACCTCTCAGGGGCATCTCGCTGCCCCTGGGATACAGATACTCCCTTGCAGGACTTGGAAAGTTTTCAGATTTTGCCTCCCAGGTATCCCGCATTCCACCCATATGAAATAACTGGTGGGTAGGCAACCCTGTGGAGCTGGGTTACATCTCCATGCCTTTGCACATTCTGTTCCCTCCGCCTGGATGTTCCTCCTTCAAGCTTCCTTCCTCAGTGAAGCCTTTGACTTTGGTGCCTAGAAGCAGAGCCTGAGATGGGGTTTCTTGTTCAAGTGATTTACAGGGAAGGGCATGAGGAAAGAAGGATAAGGGAGGGTCCAAGCTGAGCAAGAGTGTGGATTTAGCTGGGGACGAGCTTCAGTCTGAACATATGCAAAGCTGTGCATCATGCCCCGCACCCCGCCCACCCCCCACCCCAGAGCTTGCTACACGCACAGACCTGAGGCAAAGACAGCAGCTCTCTGTGGCTCCATCAGTCATTGGCTGCAATCTGTGGGGGTGGGGATGGAGGTAACCTCCTGGCTGAGGCGACTTCCTGGCAGAGGGCAATTCTCCAGAGAAGGGGGCAGCTCGGGGATGCTTGCGCTGACCTGTAAAGGGTATTGGAGAGGGCACCCCAGCATCCACGGTGCCACTGGCTGGAGAACTTCAGTGGTTCTAAATTTCTCTGCAGGCCTACTTAGCATGCAGGTGCCTGAGCCCCAGGCCCAGAGATTCTGATTCAGGAGGTGGGGGTTGGGCTGCCAATTTGCATTTCCAACAAATTCCCAGGTGATGCTGCTGATAGACCCACCTTTTGAGAGTCAGGACACTGCACCTTCTCTTCCCCACCCTCCACCCCATCACCAGGATGGAACCTACCTCATCCTCGGTTGGTTCACCCAACACCTGCTAGATTGCACCATATAACCCTGGCCATGTCATAGGATGGTCGCTAGTAATGGTCTACCTCGCTTACTAGCAGAAAACCAGTCTTAAGATCTTGTTCCTCTTTGTGTCTACACATCCCAGCTCGGTGCCCAGCACATTGTAGGTCTCAATAAATCCATCTTGAATGAATAAAAGAATGCTTGCAGCAATAACGCAAATATATCTTCTACTGCCCCAGGGGTCGGGACCAGGGTAAATTGCTCTTTTAATGCTGCCTTGCTCCAGGAATGGAGGGAAGGAAGCTTTGGTCATTTTGAGAAAACCACGTCAATGAATGTTCTCACTGTGCAGAGGTGAAGCCAAGCTGCGGAGAGTGAGAATTAGAAGCTGAGCTGTGCTGTGTAATAATGTTGGAACTGGTCCTCACACCAGAGAAGCAGCTTTGAGAAAGATCAGGATATTGATTGGGAAGAGGGAAGGACGTTAGCTGTCTGAATCCCAAGAGAGCAGAGGGCAAAGGGTCATGGTCAGGGGCTCCTGATGGGGAAAGGGGGGGTGACCCTCAGCACCACAGGTCACACATTGACCCACACCAAGCAGCAGCAGGTTGGGGGCCAAGGAAAGAGAACGAGCCTGTGGGCTGGGGTCCTGAGATCCCCTCTCAGATATTAGGTTACTCTCTTTCCTACAATATAATTCCTAAGTCTTTCAGAGAAACAGAAGAGCAGGAGATAGCCTGGTTTTTGCTGGACTTTGGAGAACCACACAGGATGGGCAAAGAGCAGCCCGGACAGGCCAATAAATGAGATGGTGAGAGATGCCCCAAGGGATGGAGTAACTGGCTGTGGGATGGGGTGGCCAAACACCCCTGCTAGCGCGGGGTGGGGGGGTGCATCCCAGATCATGGGACTTTCGGTGCTAGCACTGGGAAAGTTCCAGACAAACCAGGATGAGTTGGGTGCCCTCCTAGATGGTGCAATCAGAGAAAACAGGTACCCATTTGTGGAAACCATAAGCATCCCTGAGACCTCCCTAATACGTTGATAGGGGAAGCAGTTAAAGCTGGCCTTCCTTCCATCCCTCAGAAAGGGGATGAGGCTAGTTGGCTATTAAAGGGAAGGGTGCCCCTGAAGGTCACACATCTGAGGAATATATGGAGTATACTCATAATCTGCAGGTGTTTGGAAAATTCTTATTATGGCTAAGGATTTTATACCGGTCTTCATCAGGGGAGAACAGCTAGCAAATATGGCAGAGTGGACCAAGCAATGCACCAGGGATCATGAGACCTGTGCTCTAGCCCCAGCCCTTCCACTAACTAGCTGTGTGACTATGGACAAGTAAATTGTCCTCTCTGAGCTCCATTTTCCTCCCATGTAAAAGTGAAGTTTTGAAATCGGTCCCTTTGGTAGTTGGTGAGGCTTATAGACATCCTGTAAGAATAATGTTTGAAGTGTATAAAATAAAATCAAATATACAAGGGAAACCAATTATATTGTTATAAAATTATCAACATATTGAGAAAACCAATTTTGTTATGTAGTACCATATGTACCTCATAATAGGTACAGTAAAGAGTAAGTCCCCCAGCAGTAGGCATAACAACTGTAATTTCAAAGTAGTTATGAGCACAGACAGTATTTCAGGGTATCTGTGAGAACCATAATTTGATGTGAAAATATTTGTGATTTTTATCAGTCACAACATCACAGGTGCTGTTAATGCATGTGTGGTTTATTGTGCACATTTGTGATGTAAGAAGGAAACGTTACATTTCAGTAAGTTAGTAAAAATAAAAATGCAGTTTTTCCCTTTCTATTTCCCCCTGATTTTATCCACAAACTTTATTATGGGCTGAGTTGTGTCCCCCCAGATTCGTATGTTTAAGTCCTAACTCCTGGTACCTCAGAAAGTGATTGCATTTGGAGTCAGGGTCTTTAAAGAGGAAGTTAAAATGAGGTCACAGGGGTGGGCCCTAATCCAATATGGCTGGTGTCCTTATGAGGAGAGAGTAGGACCCACCCCCACCCTGAAGGAAGACCATGTAAAGACCCAGGGAGAAGACGGCCATCTGCAAGCCAAGGAGAGGGGCCTCTGAGGAAGCCAACCCTGGTGACACCTTGATTTTGGACTTCCGGCCTCCAGGACTGTGAGAAAATAGATGTCTGTTGGCTTCAGTGCTCTGCTCTGGCAGCCCCAGCTGACTAATACAAGCCTCCCAGTCATAAACCCCAAGTTACAAATTCCAGAATGGACAGTCTCTGAGGTGCCTTTGAATCTGCCCATGTTGATGAAGCCCCTCGGTGCTGGAAGACAAGGGCTCTGAGGATGAACACAAAAGGGCATAACCTTTGGGCCACTGAGAAGAAGCCCAGACGAGAAGAGGCCCCAAGTGCTCTGGGCCTTCTTCACTGACTGTGGTTGGATCCAACGTGCTGAGAAATCCCCCCCAGGGCTCTCCAGGGCAGTCTCTGCATTCCTCACAGTGTGTCAGCACTTCAGCCCATGAGACTTTATGATCCTGAGGCCCAGTGGGTGGTGCCTGCAAGAAGAGAATGAGGTTGGAGGGGTATCTCCTGTCAGGTCCTGGTGGGAGGCTGAGGTTGGTGTTCTGAGCACCAGAGGGCCTGCCCTGGGAGCACCACAGCCAGGGCACATCTGCTGGGGGGTTGGTGAGGACAGGCCAGACTTCCTGGAGTTCCGGAGGAGGCACAGGGAGATGGAAAAGAGGGAGGAAGAAGCGGGAAGAAGGAAGAGAAAAGGAAAACAGAGAAGGGAGTTGTTGAGATGGAAAGGAAGAAAGGAAAGGGAAGGAGGGAGAGGCAGGGAGCATGAGATGATTCAGGAGAAGTGAAAGACAGAAGAAGCAAGAGAGAGAAGACAGAAGGAGAGTGGGCAGACAAGGCTGTCAGAGGCGCCCTGGCTCCCCCAGGGGTTGCAGGTGACCCAGGAACATGAGAAGCAAGAGAAGGGCACAGAGAGGAGGACCCCTTTCTGTCTCACCTAACACACGATTCCTAATGACTGAGCCCCAGCTCACACGCCGGCTCTTGTTTCAGCAGTCTGTGAGTGGACAGAAGGCCTTCCCTGCACAGCCCCAACTCCTGACTCTGGGGAGGCAGGACAAGGACGGGCTGCCTCTCAGTCCCCCCTACCCCCCACGAGCTGTCTCCAAAGGGGCTGCCTCCATTCGGGCAGGGAGGCTGCCTGACTCCACGGTTGGCCAGCAGCTTCCTCCCCAGAGCCCTGGCCCTTTGCCGTCTCATGGAAAATCATTAATAGGGTTTATTTTCTTGACGCTGGTTTGTTTTTCAGTCCTGTCGGCCCTGATATGCTTAATACTTTCCCTGGAGAGAAGTGTGAAGCCATTGCAATCTCTGAGGTAAATACCTAATTAGGATGCTTCTGAACAGAGTATTATTTACTTGGGAGAATGTATCTTGGGTCAGCGTGCAATTAGGGAGGTTATTTTCTCAAGAGAGGGTGGTGGTTCCGGCAGACCCTGTACTTAAATATGTCATTAGGTGCTGCTTAAAGCATCTGGGGTACCTGGAAGGTACCCTTCATTTATTTTTAAGAAATTTACCTATTGCAACATTCATAGCTGAGCCGCTGGGGTGAGGAGAGCTAAATTGTGATTCTAACTCTATGTTTGAGAGAGGCAAAGCCAAACTCTGGGTCACCACCCAACTAAACCAGTAGCAATTAATGATTTAGAGCCAAATAGACCCATTGATTCAACCAAGAATCTAGTCTAGATCAGGCATGTGGCTCAGTATTTTCATTTATGGGTTCCTATTACTCAACACGTATCTGACTTTCAACAGGAAATTACAAAGCATGACAAAAGGCAAAAGAAAATCGAAGAGACAAAGCGATCATTAGAACCAGACTCAGATATGACACCCATGTTGGATATCAGGCAGAGAATTAAAACTAATATGATTGATATGTTGAGGACTCTAGTGGAAAGAGTAGACAATATGCAAGAACATATGGATAATGTGAGCAGAGAAATGGAAACTCTAAAAAGGAATAAAAAGGAAAGGTGGGAAATCAGAAACATTACAACAGAATGAAGAATGCCTTCTATGAGCTTATCTGAAGACTAACCATGGCCAAGGATAGAATCAGTGAGCATGGAGATAGATCAATAGAAATATCCCAGCTGAAATGCACAGGGGAAAAAGCATGACAAAAACAGAACAGAGCATCCAAGCACTGTGGGACCACATTAAAAGGTGTAGCGTATGCATAACTGGAATACCAGAGGACAAGAAAGAGAAAATGGAGAAGGAACATTTGAAGTATCAATGGCCAAAAGTTTCCAAAGCACAGATCTAGGAAGCTCAGAGAACACCATGCAGAATAAATACCAAAACAAACAAAATAACCTCACACCTGGGCTCATCATATTCAGACTACAGAAAACCCAAATAGAAGAAGAATATTGAAAGAAGCCAGAGGAGGGAACATACCTTGCCTATAGAGGAACAAAGATAAGAATTACAGCAGAATTCTCAACATAAAGAAAGCAAGCAGGAAGAGAATGCAGTGAAATATTTAAAATGTTCAAAGAAAAAACTCAGCAACCCAGAATTCCACATCCAGTGAAATTATTCTTCACAGGTGAAAAAGATAGAAAGCTTTTCTCAAATAAATGAAAATGGGGGGAATTCATCACCAGCAGACTTGCCCTGAAAAAAAAAAAAATGATAAAAGAAGTTCTACAGGCAGAAAGAATATGATAAAGGTCAGAGACTTAATTTACATAAAGAAAGGGAGAGCATCAGAGAAGGGATAAATGAAGGTAAAATACAATCTTTTTATTTTTTCTCATTTCTTTTTTTTTTTTTTAAGATTTTATTTATTCATTTGAGACACAGAGATACAGAGAGAGAGCAAGCATGAGCAGGGGGGGAAGCAGGGGGGGAGGCAGAGGGAGAGGGAGAAGCAGGCTCCCCGCTAAGCCAGGAGCCCGATGTGGGGCTTGATCCCAGGACCCTGGAATCATGACCTGAGCCGAAGGCAGACGCTTAACCATCTGAGCCACCCAGGCACCCCTATTTTTTCTCATTTCTTTTAAGATTTTTTATTTATTTATTTGACAGCGAGAGAGGGAACACAAGCGGGGGAGTAGGAGAGGGAGAAGCAGGCTTCCCGCTGAGCAGGGAGCCTATTTTTTCTCATTCTTAAGTGATGTAAAAGATAACTCTGTTTAAAGCAACAACAGTAACAGTGTAATGCATGATTACAGCAGATGGGTAAGGGAAAAGTACCCACACTACATGTGAAGTGGTATAGTATTATTTGAAAGTAGACTTACATTTTAAAAATGTATTTTGTAACTTCTAGGGTAGCCATTAAAACAAATTAAGAGTTATAACTGATATGTGAAAAGCAGAGATAAAGTGGTATATTTAAAAATGCTCAATTAAACTGAGAGGAGGGAGACTTCCAGTTTCTGGCCTGGCCTGTAGGAAACGTGGACATCACCACTCTATCCTAACAAGTAAAAAGCTAAGCAAAATGACAAGTCAACTCTCCTTAAGATCCGTAAGAGAAGTGAAGTCATAGAGCAAACCACAGCCCCCCAAAATTGGACAGACCAACAGATAAATAAATACAGAGAACCATAACTTATCGAAATAGAAACCCACAAGCAGCAACTTGGGAGGGAGCCATTGCTGAGATAGGAAAACCTGAACTGTAATTAACTAGAGGCTCAGTGCAGACAAGTCTGAGAGCTCAAAACTCCAGGGCCACCCAGTCACAGGGAGGCCCCTACACTTTTGTGTAGCTCTAGCCTTCATGTGGGAGAAGGGAAATACCCAACTCCAGCCCCCTCTAGCCATTCTCTCCTACTTAAGGAGGAGAAAAAAGCCTGAGAATCATGTGTGAAGTTGACAATTCAGAGATATGGACTTGCTAAGACTGAGACCTAATCATAGGACTATAGAATGCTTATACACACACACACACACACACACACACACCCCTCATCAACACATTACCAACAGCCTATTCACACCAGTTCCTTTTACCCTGTATATCATATCCAGCTATCAAGAAAAATTACAAGACATGCTAAAAGGCAAAATATACAGTTTGAAGAGAGTGAGCAAGCACTAAAACCAGATTCAGATATGGCAAGGATGTTGGAATTATCGGAGCAGGAATATAAAATATCTATCATTAATATGCTAAGGCTCCAAAGGATAAAGTAGACCTAGCATGCAAGCACAGATGGACAATGTAAGCAAAGAGAAAGGAACTCTAAGAAAGAAACAAAAAGAAGTGCTAGAGATCAAAAACACTGTAACAGAAATGAAGAATGCTCTGGTTGGGTGCATTAATAGCCTGGACGTGGCTGAGGAAAGAAAGAACGTGGCTGAGCTTGAAGATGCAATATAAAGCTCCCAAACTGAAAAGCAAAGAGAACAAAGACTGAAGAAAACAGAACAAAGACCCAAGGACCGTAGGACAATTACAAAAGGTGTAACATACATGTGATGGGAAGACAAGAAGGAGAAGAGAGAAGGGAATAGAAGAAATATTTGAAAAAATAATGACTGAAAATTTCCCCAAATTAATGAAAATTCCCCCAAAACACACAAAACCACAGCTCAGAGAGCACCAGGCAGAATAAACATCCAAAAAACTACACCTAGGCATATCATCATCAAGCTACAGAAAATCAAAGAAAAAGAAAAAAT
Source organism: Phoca vitulina (assembly GCF_004348235.1). Taxonomy (NCBI): domain Eukaryota; kingdom Metazoa; phylum Chordata; class Mammalia; order Carnivora; family Phocidae; genus Phoca; species Phoca vitulina. The sequence goes on along the minus strand of NW_022589710.1, from coordinate 60,174,452 downwards.
TCTGGAAGAAGCCAGAGGAAAAAAGCATCTTACCTATAGAAGAAAAAAGATGAGCATTACACCTGACTTTCTCCCCAGAAACCATGCAAGTAAGAAGAGAGTGAAGTGAAATATTAAGTATTAAGAAAAAAACCACCAACCTAGAATTCTGTACCCTGAGAAATTATCCTCCAAAAGTGAAGGAGAAATAAAGACTTTCCCAGACAAACAAAAATTGAGGGAATTTGTTGCCAGTAGACTTGCCTTGCAAGAAATGTTAAAAGAAGTTATTTAGAGAGAAGGAAAATGATGTAAGTCAGAAATTAGTATCTACCTAAAGAAAGGAAGACCTTGCAGAAGGAATAATCGAAGGTAAAATAAAATCTTGTATATTTCATATTCTTAATTGATCTAACAGATGACAGTTTGTTCAAAATATTATTAACAATAGTTATTATATAGCAATAATGTATTCAATTATGTATGCATATAAATATATATGTATATATATATATGTTTACGCATGCTTATGTATAAGTGAAATGAATGACAGCAATGATACAAAAGACAAGAGGGAGAATTTAGGATTATTTTGTTACTATAATGTATTTTCCCTACCCATGAAGCAGTACAGTGTTATAGAAATGTGAACTTGGATTAATACAACTATATCTGTAATCACTTTGAATGCACTTGGAATGTGAATATTGTCCAATTTAAAAAAAGTCAAGTAAGCAAATGGCAAATTAATGGGGTTTTCTTGCTTAGTTTATTTAGCTTTGGTAGACCTTTTTGCTTTGTCTTTGTAAATGCATTTTAAGAATTTTTAACTTATATCTGCTTCAGGACCCTCCTGCTATAACTGGGGTAAGGTGGGGAGAATCATGGAGAGATGTGGAGACTGACGAGCAGAGAGATTAGTTGTAAATGTATAGGGCAACCCACTACAAAAAGTAAAAAAAAAAAAAAAAAAGTACAACTGATAGGCTTAAAAAGGAGAGGAAACATAATCATAGGAATAATCATAGGAAATGCTCAATTAAAACCACAGATGGCAGAAAAAGAGTGGAAGACAAAAATATGAACAAAGAACAAAGACAACAAACAGAAAATAGTAACAAATATATATCTGTCATCACTTTGAACATCAATAGTCTAAATACTTCAATTAAAAGACAGAGATTATCAGAGTGGATCAAAAAACAAACCCAACTAGAGTTGTCTACAAGAGACTCACTTTAAATATAAAGACACATATATATTAAAAGTAAATGGATGACAAAGTGTAAAGCTAAAATAATACAATAACAATAAAAACAAAACAAAAAAGTAAATGGATGGCAAAAGATATACACTGCTAACACTAATCAAAAGAAAGCAGGAGTAGCTATATTAATTTCAGACAGAGAAAACTTCAAAGCAAGGAAAGTTATCAGGGATAAAGAGGGGCATTATGTAATGTTAAAGGAGTCAATTCTAGAAAAAGACATTTTGATCCTTAATGTATATGTACAGAACAACAGAGGATCAAAATGCATAGGATAAAAACTGATAGAACTGCAAGGGAAAATCAATGAATCCACTATCATAGTTGGAGACTTCAATACTGCTCGGCCAGAAATGGACAGATTCAGCAGGCAGAAAATTGGTAAGGACATTGTTGAACTCGATAACACCATCAATCAACAGAATATAATGGACATCTATGGACTACTTCTTCCAACAACAGCAGAATACACTTGGAATATTGACCAAGGTAAACCACATACTGGGCCATAAAATACACATTAACAAATTTAAAAGAATAGGAATCATACAGTCTATTCTCAGACCACAATGGAATTAAACTAATTCTAATTAATTTCTGGTACCAAAAATAATAGCAGAGATAGCTGGAGATTTTGGAGATCAAACCAACATACTTCTAAATAGCACATGTGTGAAAGAAAAAAAATCTCAGAGAAATTTTAAAATAATTTGAACTGAATATTTTAATGCATAAAATGGAAACACAACTTACAAATTTGTGGATTACAGCAAAAGTGGGGCTTTGAGGGAAACTTATAGCATTGAATGAATATACTAGAAAAAGAAGAAATATGTAAAATCTATTTGCTAAGCTTCCACCTTAGGAAACTAGAAAAAAAGAGAACAAATTAAATTCAAAGTAAGCAGAAGAAAAGAAATAATAAATATTAGAGCAGAAATCAATGAAATTGAAAATAGGAAGTCAGTAGAGAAAAAATCAATGAAAACAAAAGCTGGTTCTTTGAAAAGATCTATAATGTCAATAAGTTCTAGGGGCGCCTGGGTGGCTCAGTCGTTAAGTGCCTGCCTTCGGCTCAGGTCATGATCCCAGGGTCCTGGGATTGAGCCCTGCATCGGGCTCCCTGCTCCACAGGAAGCCTGCTTCTCCCTCTCCCAATCCCCCTGTTTGTGTTCCCTCTCTTGCTGTGTCTCTCTCTGTCAAATAAATAAATAAAATCTTTAAAAAAATAAAAATAAAAAAAATCATAAGTTCTATCCAGGTTAACTAAGAAATAAAGAGAGAGGACACAAATTACTAATGTCAGAAATGAAAAGACACCACTGCAGATCCCATGAACATTAAAATGATAATAAATACCAAAAAAAAAAAAAAACCCAACTCTATGCCCATAAATTTGATAACCCAGATGAAACAGACCAATTCCTTGGAAGACACAATCTGCTAAAACTCACACAAGAAGAAATAGACAATCTAAATAGGCCTATATCTATTAACAAAATCAAATCAATAATTAATAACCTTCCACATCAAAAAGCACCAGGCCCAGATGGGTTCACTGGTGAATTCCACCAAATATTTAAGGAAGAAATTATACCAATTTTCTACAGTTTCTTCCAGAAGACAGAAGCAGAGAATACTTCCCAATTCATTCTATGAGGCCAGCATTACCCCAAACCAGACAAAGACATTACAATGAAACTACAGACCAATCTCTGTCGACAACATAGTTGTTATAGTCTTATACAGAGAAGTCTCACTGCCCTAAAAATCCTCTGTGCTTTTCCTATTCATCTCCCCTGTCCTCCACCCCACAACCACTGATCTTATTACTGTCTCCATAGTTTTGCCTTTTCCAGAATGTCATGTAGTTGGAGTCAGACCGTATTTATGTAGCCTTTTAAGACTGGCTTCGTTCACTTAGTCGAATGTGTCTAAGTTTCCTCCATGTCTTTTCATGGCTTGATAGCTCAGTTATTTTTAGTGCTGAATAATGTTCTATTGTCTGGGTGGACTAGTTTCTTTGATCACCTGTTGGAGGACATCTTGGTTGCTTCCAAGTCTTAGCAATTATGAATAAAGCTGCCATAAACATCTGTATGCAGGTTTTGGTGTGGACACATTTTTCAACTCTTTTGGGTTGAATACCAAGGAGCATGACTGCTGCTTGTGTGATAAGAATATGTTTAGTTTTGTAAGAAACTACCACCCTACCCTTCAAAGTGGCTGTGTCCTTTTGCCTTCCCACCAGCCATGAATGAGAGTCCTTGTTGCTCCATATACTCAGCAGCATTTGGTGTTGTCAGTGCTCAGGTTTTGGCTTCATTGTCATTTTTATTTGTGTTTCCCTGATGACATATGGTGTGGAGCATCTTCTTCTGTGCTGATTTGCCATATGTATATCTTCTTTGCTAAGGTATCTATTAAGGTCTTTGGCCCATTTAATTCTAACAAATGTAATACTCTGGTGAGGATGTTGATAACAGGGAGACTATGCATGAGTGGGGGCAGGGGGTCAAAAATCTCTGTACTTTCTCCTCAATTTTGCTATGAACCTAAAACTGCTCTTAGAAAATAAAGGCTTTTTTTTTTTTTTTTTTAAAGAGAAGGTAATGTTTAATGAGCACAAAATTTCTATTTGGGAAGATGAAAACATTGTGAAGATGGATGGTGGTGCCCCAGCAAACCTTTAACACAAGGAAGGTTTTGTTTGGAGAGAGCATTCTTGGAGGTTGAGGGTTGGACATGACCTTACCAAAGGGCTTCTCGTCTGGGTGGAAACAGTGAAACACAGGCCTCGGGCATGGGGCCGAGAGACAGGGCTGCTGTCCCCTCCAACCCGTCTGACCTCAGGCCACGGATTCAACCTCTTACACCTCAGTTTCCTCATCTGTAAAATGGGGAGATGGACATAATGATACTGCTGACTTCTGAGGCTGGCTTGAGGCCTCAAAGAGGTCAACGTATGAAAAGAGCTTTTACTGTGTGATGTAATAATACAGTCACTATTGTCATTTTAAACGCTTTTCTGTATCTGATCTTCCCAGGACAGGTCTGTAATTATTTCTTGCAGGAGACAGGAGCTACTTTGGTGCAGGGAAGCTGCCCTTCCCAAGGCAGCCTGCAAGGCCCTCACTCTCCTCCCATTCCCCGGGGACCTGGGGAGTCTGACTCGAGACAGCCGGGCAGGGCCAGGGCCTCTCTCAGTCATGTGACCCAGAGACCAGCAATCTCAGTCTGTCGGTGAGAGTGGGCTGGATTTGTACCATCATCAGGGCTCAAGGCCTGAGTCCGCTGCCATCCAGGGAAGCCAGAAGTCACCCAGGAGCAGAAGTTATGGGGGAGCGGGGACAATGTGGGGTCTGGTTTGTGGGGGCTCAGGGAGGACAGAGGGGAGAGGCAGAGAAAAATGGGGACAGTTGCCATGAGGTCCCGCCACACTTGCACAACTTCCATTCCATCAGATTGCCTCACCCCTTTCGGTAAAACCCCTTTACACTTGAGTTTTTTAGATGGGTTTCTGTTTCTTACAACCAAGATAGCCCTGACTAAAACCTTAATTTGCAGGCCTGTTTCACCCACCAGACTAGGACACCCCCTGCATTTCTAGCCCCTAGCGTGATTCTGGCTCAGTAACTGCTTGTGCGGGAGTGAATGTGCGAATGGACGACTCAGAGACAGGCCTGTCCAGGCCCTCCTCCCCGCCCTGCCTTGCTAACGTGCCTGCAATCAGCTTCCGCCGCTTGCCCCGCGCCACGTGGTCCTTTGGTCTGAGAAACCCCTTCCTACATGTCGCAGGATCCTGAGAGGTCAGCGGAGAATTTGCTTAAATTGCAGAGCCTGGAGACCCCGCACACATAGGAGTGGGAAGAGAGAGATTGCTGATAGCCAGAACGTCATCCCAGAAGACATGGTTAGCCCCACGGAAGCTGGCTGTCTCCAGGGGAGGGGAAGGGCCCATGCTTTATTAATGCGGTGGCCCTGTGTTCCGGGCATCCACGCAGACCTTTCCACCGAGTCCTCGAACCTGTGGCCTGGGGTCCTGAGCCCGTTGGCCCTCAGAGCCACGCCTCCCCTTTCCTGCTCTCTTCCAGATTTGCCACACAGGCTGACCCCTGTGGGCTGCGCTTCCCAGCAAGCTTCCGGCCGAGGGTTGGGCCAAGGGAGACAGTGGTGGGAGATCGGAAGGTGGGGCGAAAGGGAGAAGCAAGGGTATTTCTCGGTGGTTCCAGCCTCAGCCCAGTGACCCAGCCCCTGGGCGGCAGGAACACTGTCACCTCCCTGGGGCCTGCCAGCCCGTGGCTGCCTTCCTGCTCATCTCTGCGCTGCCTCACCTTACCCCTTTGGCTTCCCAGCGCTGCAATCTCCCATGTAACAAGTGCCTGGCACTAAAGTCGCTCTGTTTTTAAATCCTCCAGGAGCTTCAGCTGCCCCGGCCAAACCCAGTAGGATCTCTGTGGCACAGTAAGAAAACAGAACCACAGGGAGAAGTAACTTGTCACGGGTTGAACGGCTTCTAAGTGAAGACACTGGCTTTGAACCCACTTTTGACTCTGAGGCCACGTTTCATTCACACACTTCCTCCCACGGCCCTTGAACATCCCTCCACCCCCTGGGAGCACTGGCCTCGGTCCCACCTGTTCCCGTGGCTGTCTTGGGAAGGTCTCACGGCCCTCCCTGGACGGCAGACTCCAGGAGATCTGACGGCGGCTGCTGGGCTCCCTGTTAAAGTCAGACGTGTGGCCCCAGCCCCTGAACACTCCATGGTTAATGTTGGAAAGTGCTCCTCTCCTGGAAACCGCGAGAACAGACTGTTCCAACGAGACTTTAAAAGCTGCTTTGGTTGACTGACTTCATCATCCTCTCAAACAATGTCTAGCCGGACGATCTGTAATCCTCTTGCTACCCAAGTAAGACATGTTATTTTTTTTTCTAGAGGGTGTCCTGCCCCTGCCTCCACTCCAGCAAAGGACTGGATGTTTCCTGTTTGACAGCCTATTAAATGATCTAGATCTCTGATACCCACAGTGTGGTCTGCTGACGGGCAGCATCACCTGAGAGCCTATTGGAAATGCAGATTCCCAGGCCCCACCCCAGCCATGCTGAATCAGAAGGTGCATCTTAACAAGGTCAAGATTCCCCGATAATTCCTACGCAAGTTCAAGTTGAAGAAGTCCCGCCCTAGATGCGATAAATATCTAGTAAGCATCTATTATGTGTGATTTCCTAACAGTAATATATACCTTGTGGGAATGCAGTAAGAATTAAATGAATTAATATATTAGAACAGTGCTTGACACATAATAAGTACTGTGTGTTTGAGTGTAATAATCATTATTAGCGAAACTATTTGCTGGACCTCAAGTCAAGCACTAGGGGGCCCAAAGATTAATAGATGAACAGGAGCACTGCCTCAAGGAACTCTCAGGCTGTCGTGAGATGTACATATAAACCAATAAGTGATTGAATATAACCTGTGCTCTAATGTTTATACACCAAGCTGGGGGGCCTGAGGTTTGGACAGTACCCCGTGATTTACAAACAAAATCCATATAGTAGATTACTTGAGCATAAAGCAGCTTTATAAACTACGATGGTCATTATGTCCCCATGACTGAGCTCAGAGGGAGCAACGCTCAAGGTCACACAGGGACTCAAATTCAAATCTTTTCTTTAAAAAAAAAAAAAGATTTTACTTATTTATTTTAGACAGAAAGAGAGTGCGTGCGCACGAGCGGGGCAGGGGCAGAAGGAGAGAGAGAATCTCGAGCAGACTCCACGCTGAGCATGGAGCCTGACGTGGGACTCGATCCCACGACCCTGAGATCATGACGTGAGCCGAAATGAAGAATTGGCCACTTAACCAACTGAGTGGGTGCCCCTCGAATCCAAATCTTTTAACTCCAAATCCAGTGTTCTTTCCTGTACCCAACCTCGCCTCTTCAAAAGAGGAGGCACTGGGTGCCAGCAGGTCTTGGAAGGTTCATGGTGGAGGGAAAGCTGCAACCAAGGAGCAACATCTTAGGTCACGTTGGACTGGTTCCTCACTTTGTATTGGTCGTTGGAGAAGGACAGTGATCAGGCTTGGAATCGAGCTCGCTCCTTCTCAGAAGCTACAGACAAGTGGAAATGAAGCCCAGGCAATCGATGGGGGTGCAGGATTACTCCCTTGGGCTGGGGGGTTTGGGGCAAGTTCAACAATGCCCACGCTGCCCCTCTAATGTTCACTTTTTAAAAAGCTCGTCTCAGGCTCCTTCTGGAAGCTCAGCTGAGGGAGCTGTGTCTACCCATCACTCTCTCCCATCAGCAGCTCAGGATCAGCACATGGAGTCTTTGGAGCAGGCTCTCCCAGTGGCGGGTGAATACAGAAGTTCTCAAAGTGGGCACCTGGACCAAAGTGTGGATGTCGCTGTGACATCACCTAGGAAATTGTTAGATATGAAAATCCTCCAAGCTGCCCCAGAGCTATAAGGCAGAAACTGGGGGTGAGGCCAGCTTTATGTGTTTTAACAAGTCCTCCAGACGATTCTGAGCGTGAGAACCACAGATAGTGCTGTCCAGTAGAACTTTTTGCAATAATGAATATGTTCTCTATCTGAGCTGCTGATGGGAGAGAGTGATGGGTAGACACAGCTCCCTCAGCTGAGCTTCCAGAAGGAGCCTGAGACGAGCTTTTTAAAAAGTGAACGTTAGAGGGGCAGCGTGGGCATCGTTGAACTTGCCCCAAGTTCAACTAATGAGTCCCATATAGAAGGCACTAGCTGCTTCCGGGTACCGAGCATGGGAAACTTGGCTGGTGCAGCTGAGGAACTGGATTCTAAGTTTTATTTACTTTCAATCAATTTAAATAGCCACACGTGACCACTTGCTGCCCCAATGGACAGCACAGGTCCAGAGGACAGTGTCCCCACCCCTAGCTCACACATTGGAAATGGTCACAGGATTCCCCAGTCCGGTGGCAGGTGAGTTGTCTGAGAGGTACAAGGAAAGAAGATGTCAGGAAGGAGATGCTTCATTGCTGAGCCCAGGGAGAAGCCAGGTCCTGCTGAAGTTTAGCTGAGACCGTGCAGGAGTGGACATTCCCTAGAAACCCTGGCCCACTTGTCCACGAAGGTGGCACGGGTAAGCATTGGCCACATCCTCAAGGAGAGGTACTGAAATGGACAGATGGAGACAAACAAGGCCGTGGTGAGTGGCAGCTGGGAGGGCTCATTGATTCATAAGCTAATGAGTCACATAGACTAGAAAAAGAAGAGAAGTCAGCGAAAGAAGATGGGCATGAATTAAAGCAGGACAGATTCTGGTCTGACCCAGGAAAGACAAGCATGTCAGGGGGGCTGGGACAAGGCCTGCTGTCGGAACCCGGGAGCCTCTGCCCTGCAGGGGAAGTGTGGGGTGGAGAGAGCATCCCTGCATCCTGGCTCCTGTTTTGCTGACCAGCTAAGTGACCATGAACTTGGGCCTCGACCTCGCTGGCCTCTTTTATCAGAAATAGAGGAACCAAGAGGCAGAACACTGATCGGAGGGGACAGAACAGAAAGGTGATTGAGCACTGAGGCTTCTGGAGCCAGCCAGACGTCGGTGTGACGCTCAGCGTGGCCTCAGCTGCAGGACCCCGTGTAAGGCACTTGACATTCCTATGCTTTAATTTCCTCATCTGTAAACTAAGTCGGTTAACAATAGAGATGTCGTAAAGACTAGATGGATGTGAACATATAGCACAGTGCTGGGCACGTAACAGGAGTGCAATGATAATTTAAAAGTTTGCTAAGTGCTCCAAAGCCTTTATGCACACTCACTCATTTACTCCTTACAACAACCCAAAGAAGCAGTCCGGTTACTTTTCAGATGAGGACAGAGAGATTATGTAACTTGCCCAAGGTCACGTACCCGATGGGTAGCTGAGCCAGGATACAAACCCAGCAGCCTAGCTCCACAGTCCATGTTTCCAAACGCTCTTCTAAAGTGCCTCTCTAGGGGTGACTGGGTGGCTCAGTAGGTTAAGCGTCCAACTCTTGGTTTTGGCTCAGTTCCTGATCTCAGGGTCATGAGATCGAGCCCCGTGTCAGGCTCTGCACCTGGTGCAGAATCTGCTTGAGACTCTCTCTCCCTCTCCCTCTGCCCCTGCGCACACACTCTCTCTCTCTAAAACAAATAAATCTTTAAAAAAGTAAATAAAGTGCCTCTGTACACACTCACTTTCGTCAGTGTCCACCTGCAAAACGACCAGGTAGAGTAAACAAGATAGCATATCAAGAACCAGGAGCTAGAGGCCCTAATTCCAGTCTCCTCACTTTGTGACCCTGAGCCCAATTCCTCCCACCCACAGTGTTCCCATCCGTGCAATAAAAGGTGCGACTAGTTGGATCTCAGAGCCTCAGGACCCATGACAGTCTTCAGGAAGGAGCAACCCAACTTTCTGTTCTGAGTAGTTTAAACTCATCTTTGCCTGGTGGTCCGAGGGGGATGGGAAGTCCCTAGAGGATCCTTCCAGGTCGTAGACCACTTAAAGGATGACCTCACCCTAAGCACTTTGTGACCATGAAGAATAGTGGAAAGAATCACAGAGAAGCCAGGAACTGGTGTTAGGGAGCCCCTGAATTAACCAGCCCTGCAGCTAGCAGGACTACTTTTCAAGGAGATAATGAACCTATTGCTGTTGAAGTCCTTTTTGGTCCAGCACTCTCTTTCTTGCAGTCAAATGCATTCTAAATTACACAGTTAGTGTCCTCATTTGTCAAATGAAGATAATACCACCAGGTTCTTGTGAGGATAAAATAAGATGAAAGATGTGAAAATGCCCAAAGCCTCCAAGAGTGCCTGCTTCCTTCAGTGGCCCGGAAGCTAACGGCTTTAAAGGTGTGTGTGGAGGGAAGGGGGTTGTTGTTGGTGCCCCCACCATCCACTGATGGATGGATGATTTAACACCCAAGGGCCTTTTCTATGGGGGGGGAAGAAGCCCCCACAATTGTGTGGACTTTCCTTAATGCTTGATTTGTTCACTTACATCTAATCAACAGAACACAGAAAATCCATTTTTCTCAATTATAAATATGATGAATTCAACGTCTGTAAACAATTTAAAATGCAGTCGCAGACAGTGCATCTGAATCTTTTGGATACCCAGATCCCTCACATGGCAGACAAAACATTCAGAAGCACAGTGGTTGTACAACTTACTACGATACTCATACTTGACGCTCATTCTCAAACAGACAAGCCATGGCCTTAACTCGTTATTCTATACTTAATATATTACCTTGCCAGGATTATTGCTACATTTATTTATTCTTTATTGCACTTTTATATCATCCTAGGGTTTCAGTAATACTTTTTCCCTTCCAAGGGGGGTCATTCATCTTACCAAAGACTTGCCAAAAAACAGAGAACACTTTCCCGGACAAGCTGAGGACACAGAATTGGGCTATTGGCTCATTGATTCTTGGCTGGCACATGGACCTGCGTACACAATTTAAAGTGATTCAACAGGAGTCCCAGGCTTCTAGGTTGGGTCTCTTTTTATTAAAAAAAAGAAGAAGAAGAAAAAAAGCCAACCAAACAAAAACTTTTACTTGTGATGACTTGGGAATTTTAAGTATGTTTTTCTTACGGATTTTTTTTTTTTTAAGTTTTCAAATGTGGTTTCTTCCCTGAGATGATGTAATGAGAAGAATACTTCATCTGAGAGATATTCTGCCGCCAAACCCATCATTGTCATCTGACCACAAGAAAAACATCTGACAAATCCAAACCCAGGGACATTTCACAAAATACCTGACCGCACTCCTCACGATGTCAGGTGATGCAAAACAGGGAAAGTCAGAAAAGCTGCCACAGACCAGGGGAGGCTAAGGAGACACGACGGCTGAGTGGAACATGGCCACCAGGATGAGTTCAAGAACAGGACAAGGACATTAGTAGAAAAACTGATACAATCTGAGTAAGGTCTGGAGTCTACTTCCTGGTAGTATACCAATGTCAGTCTCTTAGTTTTGACATATGGTAAGTGATCAGGTAGTGTCTGGGCATAAAGTTTCCGTCGTGGAAGATGACTAAGTTCTGGAGATCGTGCCTATAGTCAACAATATGTATTGCACTCTTCAAAATGTATTAAGAGGGTAGATCTTATGTTAAATGTTTTAACAAACAAACAAACAACACAAAAGGGGGGTATATAAAGACACTCTGGGAAGTGTTGGATATGTGTGTTACCTTGATCGTGGTATTGGTTTCACAACTGTTGGCATATTTCTAAACCCACCACATTGTACACACTAAATATAAACAGTTCTTTGTGTATCAATTATACCTTCTTTAAAGCTTTTTAGAAAAAAGAAGTCGACAATTAGAACTGAGTACGAGAAGTCTCTGTGACTGGTTGGATCTCAGAGCCTCAGTATCTGACAGATTATCTTTGTGACCTTTCTCAAAATCTAAACTTATCCCAGATGAGTTTATTTTTAAAACTAGTGCCTTAGCCAGGGCTCCCTGAGAAGCAGACTCAGAGACAAGGATATGAGCGGAAGTAGTTTCTTAGGGAGGTGATTCTAGGAATCGCCTGGCAGGCAGGAGGTGGGGACGTGAGACTGGAAAGGGAATGATCCAGAGCAGCAGTGCTGGCAAGCAGGTTACCACTCTGAGCCAACCGGGACAGTCCTGCCCAGAAATATGGGAGACGGTGTAGATCATAGCCCAGAGTTCCCCCAAGTGGGAAGCAGGGGAGCTAGAATATCTAACCAGTGTTTCCTGCAGTTATTGGTTGAAGGCTGTCCTGGAAGCTGGACACCTCCAGGCTGCCCTGGGGGAGCCCAGCAGGCTCCCATGGCCACAGACAGCTCTCGGGTAAAGAGCTGCAGGGCTTGGAGTCAGACAGGTGAGGGAATGATGTGTCCCCCCTGGGGGACACAGACAGGACACAGATGGCAGCTGCCATACTCGGCGTTTTTTCCCAGAACTGCTTCTATCTTTAAATGTTTCTGGGCTAAGACATCTAGCCCATTACCCTATTAGGATGTGTTGATCTGGTGCAACAATATTATTTGAAACTTACACAGTTCTTTATTCAAATTTTATTATAATTAACATAAGGCCACCTAAAACTTTCATCTCCTACTTGGTGAGGGCTTGAATCAGCAAAGTGAGCTCCTCTCCTGAGAGCATCTGATGAACATCCTGTCGAGCTCTCTTTCTCCCTGCTTCTTGCGTGTGCCCGCCCGTACCGGTCAGCTGTGGGTCCCCTCTGCCTGGGTTTTATGTGACCACAGTGCTCATCAACCCTTCCTGCCCTTGCTACTGTGTCTGTTGATTCTGAGATTATTTGGTTTACCCGCAGTTCCTGGTGTTTGTTCTTCCCTGCTTATGCACATAGAAACAATGACATAATCTGTCGGATACCAACCAGGAAAACAGAGGTCATTTCAATAGTTTCCACGGAGGGAATTTATCAAAGGGAATTGGTTCTATAGCTAAGAAGCCAACAGAGGATGGTGAAGTAACCGAGATTAGCAGCAAGAAAGAATTGCTGGCACCTTTGGGGTGGTGGGACAAAAAAGGAGAAAGTGCAGGGGCACCTGGGGGGCTCAGTCGTTAGGCGTCTGCCTTCGGCTCAGGTCATGATCCCAGGGTCCTGGGATCGAGCCCAGCATTGGGCTCCCTGCTCGGCGGGGAGCCTGCTTCTCCCCCTCCAACTCCCCCTGCTTGTGCTCTCTCTCTCTGTCAAATAAATAAATAAAATCTTTAAAAAAAAAAAAAAAAAGGAAAAAGTGCTACTGCAGCCAGAGGACTAGGGGCCCCAGAAGAAGCTGGTACCGTGGTGGGTCCAGCAGCTAGCTACGGAGGTGATGTAGGGAGGGGATGTAACCACGGCTAGGCACTGCAGGAGACAGAGAAGAGTAGGGAGAGATCCCCCGGCTCCTCTCCCCTTGCCCTCAGCCTCCCTCCCACTGGCCAGGCCCTGCCAGAAGCCCAGAAATGCAGCCTGTAGGAGGTGGTCTCTGCGTCATGTAGAACAGAGAAGGGTCAGGAGTGAATCTGAGGCTCACACACAGGTCTCCTGTCATTAGAACCAGCCACCCGCCTTACAGAAGAAACAAAGTACTCTATGCATTAACACTCCCCTGTGGACTAGAAGAAAAAGTAACTGTATCTTACTAGTCATCCTCCTCAAATCACTCAACTACCTTTTGTACCTTAGATGAATTTTTCTAATTTGCATATCATTATGAATTCCCAGCCTTTCATGAGTGCTCTAATTAATCGCCTTATTAAATGGTCAAATTGTCACCCTGTTCGTGTGAGCACTTCTGGGATGCCCTTGGCATCCTTGAAAGCATTCTTCTTTTCTGGCAACAGAAAGATGATCCAAAACTTTCCATCTTAATCCCCCCACCCCCACCCCCAGACATGGAATCAGCCACCTTCCAAAAAGTCCCGACTCTGTGAGCAAAGAACAAGCGTTAAAGAGCAAAATCTGGCTACGAGGAGTTGACTCTTGATAGTGACCAACCTGGGAACATGTCTTTCTGAGATTATGAGTTTATCTTGATAGTTCCGATTCAACACAATGTCTTGTGGAACCTCACCTTTTAAAAATAGTGTATTGTCCATGACCAAGATTTCTCACCGACCCAGCTGGACCAAAGTGCCTTGAGGAAGAGGCAGGGGAGTGTTGGCTTCAGAAAGAACTAAAGCAGAAGCCATGCCTCAGAAACATCATGCCCCAAAGACATGCTTCCTGCGTGCCGGGCACCGTTCTGAGCACTCCCCCTGCAGGATCTCACTCCGGTCATCCCAACCCTCAGCAAGTATGATCATCATGCCTGTTTTACAGCTGAGAAAACAGAGTTAGAGAGGGTAAGTGCCCACGATCCTGCCAGATGTAACCCGCAGAGCCATGCTCTTCATCCCCACACCACACAGCCAGGCTGGGTGGTCCCATGTGCCCAGACAGACCACTTCCGCTCCCCCAGCCATGCCTCTGCACCTGCTGCCTGCTAGCTCTCCTTTGCTTGGGACACCTCCTTGACTTTCCAGTTCCAGCTTGAACACTCCTCCTCTGTGCTCCTTGCTCCTTGTACATCTCAAAACACATTAGAGTCATGTGCGTGTGTGCGTGCGTGTGTGTGTGTGTGTGTGTGTGTCCTATTACACCGCGAGCCCCTCCAGGACAGATTCTGCATTTCATTCATCCTGCACACTGTCTGGCAAATAGCAGGTACTCAAGTCAGACTTGATGAAGGAAGAAAGAGGGCACCCTGGATCTCAGATAGCTCAAGGAAACGCTTCTAACACTTGGCACAAGCTGAGGGATCACCCCTCCCCCACGCTCATTTCCTATTTATTAAATGGGGCTGCCCCCTAACCCACATCTTAAATATGCACCAACATTAGACGGGCGTTTCTCTTAAAATGCGTGTCTTTTTTTTTTCACTTTATCTCCTATCTATTTTGCAATTCTGTTTTTAAAAAATTTTTTATTAACATATAATGTATTATTTGGTTCAGGGGTACAGGTCTGTGATTCATCAGTTTTACACAATTCACAGCACTCACCATAGCACATACCCTCCCCAATGTCCATCACTCAGCCACCCCAGCCCTCCCACCCTTGTCTACTCCAGCAACCCTCAATTTGTTTCCTGAGATTAAGAGTCTCTTATGGTTTGTCTGCCTCTCTGGTTTCATCTTGTTTCATTTTTCCCTTCCTTCCCCTATGATCCTCTGTTTTGTTTCTCAAATTCCTCATATCAGTGAGATCATATGATACTTGTTTCTCTGATTGACTTATTTCGCTTAGCACAATACCTTCTAGTTCCATCCACGTCGTTGCAAATGGCAAGATTTCAAATTTTTTGATGGCTGTGTAATATTCCATTGTATATGTATACTACATCTTCTTCATCCATTCATCTGTTGATGGACATCTAGGCTCTTTCCATAGTTTGGCTATTGTGGACATTGCTGCTATAAACATTGAGGTGCACGTGCCCCTTCAGATCACTACATTTGTATCTTTGGGGTAAATACCCAGTAGTGCAATTGCTGGGTCGTAGGGTAGCTCTATTTTTAACTTTTTGAGGAACCTCCACACTGTTTTCCAGAGTGGCTGCACCAGCTTGCATTCCCACCAACAGTGTAGGAGGGTTCCCTTGTCTCCGCATCCCCGCCAACATCTGTCATTTCCTGACTTGGTAACTTTAGCCTTTCTGACCCCTGTGAGGTGGTATCTCATTGTGGCTTTCACTTGTATTTCCCTGATGCTGAGTGATGTTGAGCACTTTTTCATGTGTCTGTTGGCCTTTTGGATGTCTTCTTTAAAATGTGTGAGTCTTTATCTGCTCTGGAAAACAGCCTCATTTGCTCCTGTCCTCGAGGCTTCAGGTAACAACCTGAGAGGTCAGTGAGGAGAAGTGGAATAGGGTCAAGAGTAAGGACTCCCAGTCTCCTTTCCAGGGTCTGAGGGCTTGTGAGCAATCTCCACCGCTCCACAAAGCGGTGTTCTTTCCAGCTGGCATTGGATCACAACCCCCCAACCTCACACACACACACACACACACACACACACACACACACACAGCCTTGGTAACCAATGGTTACTAAAAAAGCCCCAATGCAGCCACATTGCCCACAATGAGAAATCCTCTGATAATACACGGGGCACAAGCAAGTTTCTTCCGAAGCATCTCGTGAGCCTTGCTCCAGAACTGCCTGTGCACACGTGTGTCCAAGCCGTGCACGGACTCCAAGTGCGGGGACCGTGGAGCACCATCCGTCAGGATTCCTGGGGTTGAAACTTTGTGAGCATTTGGGCAGCGCCGGGGTCGGTGTGGCCGAGCCTGCTTTAATGAATGCATAATTAGCGCTGCCTTGTTCTGCCAATGGCCAGTGTTCAAGTCCTTGAAAACAATCTGTTCCCTGAAATAGGTTAAAATCCCCTCCACTGCTTCTGTTACCTCGCTTACACTATTGACTCAGCCACAATGCCTATATGTGTGAAGAAAAATCCCCGAAGAAATTATTAGTGTTGGCATAGCAACAATATGCTAATTGTGTCTTCCCTAAAGCAGGCCAGCAGGACCTCTACCCAGTGTTGGTCCAGTTACTGTGCACTTCAGGATAGAATAAAACCATTCCTTTGAATGCATGCCGTATTTCAGACCCTCCTTCCCCACCCCCCTGGTTTAACCCGAGTTAATATGGTTTAGGTGCTTTTTAATGCTTCCATGTTAAAACAGAACACACACTGAGATTCAGTCCACAAACTCTTCTTGATGTCAGGGCATTGAGGAGAAAAGAGGTCATTGTCTTTCCCATCTTCCTTTGTCCTCCACCCCAGAACTTCCCTGCACCTCTGAAGTCTAACTAACCAACTGAGGACGGCTGCTAAGCATGGTGAGGGAGACAGCTTTGAACAGTTACTGTGTTTAGGGCTGCAAATAATTGGGGAGCCAAGTCAAACCAAATCGAACCAGAGAGAAGATTGGCAAGGGCATACAAAGACATCCAGACAGGGTGGGCTTCAGGCTGTTCCATTTTGTGCTCAAGGACAGAATCAAGGACTCAGGTTCTTTCCAGATCTCTGTTCACCCATCCCGAGCTCTGAACTCATTCCAAGTCTGCACCCCTGTGGTCATGGCTACTAGCACTCAGCAAAGGGGGAGGAGAGAGACAGACAGACTGACGTGCAGAGAGACAGAGAAAATGGATCTGGCTTCTCATCCCACCACAAAAGGTAGAACATTTTCCCAGAGACCTTCAGCAAATCACTTCTTGTGTCTCATTGGCAGAATCAGGTCATGTCCATTCCAGACCCAGTAAGCAGCAGAGTAAATGGGATTATTCCCAAATGCCTCGGGATCACCCTGTGAGCCGAAGTTAATTTTTCAAACTGAAGTTCTACTATGCTCCATGGGAGGGGTGAGATGGACAGTGGGGACGCCACCACTATGTCTGCTTACTAGGATACGGGTCAGCACCACAAGCCTATGAGTTAGCATTACTAGGACATGGGTAAGCACTACTAGAATATGGGTACTATACATTCTGCCACCACTGTCTCAACGTAACCACCCCAAGCTTGGGCTCAATCACAAGGCACCTACCTCAAAAGGCAATGGGAACTGGAGAATGGGGTCCAGTAATCCTCCTTTCACTTGGGAATGAGGTACAGCCTCTCTAGTGCGAAATTCTTCAATCCTCAGTTGTGACGTGTGACCCTCAGCAGGAGCGCTGGGCTCCGCCCGTGGCCAGCAGGAGCTGCTTTCTGAAGTCTGGGCAGACTGTGGACAGAGGAGCTCCCACAATGGCAGAGCAGAGGCCATTTCCTCACTCAAGTGCCCTTTATCTTGAACCTTTTTATCTGAAGTACCTGCGTGGAAGGAGTATAATAGTATGCAAATAAAGAAACACCCATTAGCCACAGACTGTTCGTACAAGAACCTGGGTGACTAAAAGACCAATGGCAGTCCCTGTCCAATTTCCAATGTTTCGCTGGCCTTTATCATTTGAGCCTCAGAACAACACTGGGAAGCAGGTAGAGAAAACTGTATTATCCCCATTTAATAAGGGGCGAGGCTTAGGTGCTTAAGTAATTTGCTTAAGCACTGGTGGACTTCAGATCTAACAAAGGACTTGAATACAAAATACAAAAGAACTCTTAAAGCTCAACAGTAAGAAAAGCAACAACCAACTTTTAAAAATGACAAAGAACTTGAGTGGACACTTCACCAAAGAGGCCGTAAGAATAGCAAATACGTGCATCAAAAGATGGTTCAACATCATTAGCCATGAGGAAAATGCAAATCAAAACCACAAATACCAATGCACACCCACTAGGACGGCTGCAGTGAAAGAGACAGACAATACCAAGTGCTCCCAAGGATGCAGAGCAACTGCGACATTTCTGGTGGGGATGCAAAAATAGTATAGCTGCTCTGGAAAATGGTTTAGCAGTTGCTTATAAAGCTAGATATATACATTCCATAGGACCCAGCTATCTCACTCTGGGATATTTACATTAGAGAAGTGAAAATTAGGCTCACAGGAAAACCTGTACACAAATGCTAATAGCCGTTTCATTTGTGAAAGCCCCAACCCAGAAACACCCAGATGGCCCTCACGGGGTGAAGAATCAAGGCTATGGAATACTACTCAGCCGTAAAAAAAAAAAAAAAAAAGAAGGAGCTGTTGATGATGATGACTTGGATGAATCTCGAAAACAGCATGCTGAATGAGGGAAGCCAGTCTCAAAGAGTTACCGACTGTACGATTTCATGTACCTGATGTTATCAAATAGGCAAAACTGTAATCGTGGCCATCAGGTCAGTGCCTGCCAGGGCCTCTGGGTGGAGGAGAGGGATGGCCATAAAAAGGGGTCTCCTGGGGCCCTGTTCTGTCCCCCAATTATGATAGCAATCCT
Organism: Phoca vitulina; assembly: GCF_004348235.1. Lineage (NCBI taxonomy): Eukaryota > Metazoa > Chordata > Mammalia > Carnivora > Phocidae > Phoca > Phoca vitulina. The sequence continues at coordinate 60,155,790 of NW_022589710.1, read as the reverse complement.
TGAAATGTATAGGTGTGTTAACATTTAGAGCACTGTACACTGGAAGGAGAAAGAGCCAAATGTTACTGTCTGATCATTTTTAAATAAAACTTTTTAAGGAATCCATGGCTTGTAGACCAGTTCAACTCCTTGTCCATTGCTGGCTCTACCACAATACACAGCCTGAACCAGCTCGGGGCTCTGCTTGGGGCGCAGACCCCAGGCCCACGTTCAAAGCCTTGTCTTGTGCAGAAAATTCTAATGAACTTCGCTCTCCTGTTTTCCCAGCTCATGGAAGCAGGACGTTAGAAGGAGAAGGAATGGAGCTGTTGGAAGCGAACACGCTGGCAACAACAGCAAGCTACAGCTGCTTGTAGAAAAGGAGGCCGAAAACCACAGAATGCAAACCTACACATTCAAAACATGGTCGCGTCCGGGGCCATGTTGTTCAAGGGCTAACAGCCCCCCCCCACACACACCCACATGTCAGTCCTGGTTCCCGATGAGGAACCTGAATCCCCAGAGAAGGGGGGATTCTAGGCTCTTGGTGCTCCCTGTGCAGCACAGAAAGGGGTCAGTAGGGCTGGCCCGTCGTGTGTACTCTACTCGTGAGAACCCTAAAGATTGAACACGCAATGATCCGCCCTTTAGCTGGGACAGGAATTTGGACACAGGGATTTGGACAGCCCAGTACACCTGTCCATGACCAGCATCTGCTCCCAGCATGGGCTTGTTGCTGTCTCTCACTCCCATCACCAGTGATCATCCCAGCTAGCATGTACTGAGCGCCTAGTGTATTCCAGACACGTTCTTAAGAGCTTCAAATGGACTATTCCATGTAATCCTCACAACAGCCCTATAAGGAGGAACCGTAATAAGCCCAACTTTACAGATATGGAAACTGAAGTCAGAGAGGGCAAGTGACTTGCTTGAAGTCATACATCCGGCAGGTGGTGGAGCCTAGCTCCACAGCCTCCCCTCACAACCACTGTGCCCTGGGCCTTGAAGAGTGAGCCATGACATGGAAGAGAACACAAAGGAAATTGACTTTAGAGCTGAAATTGAAGAGAGGAGAAAGTAAGGTCGACTAAGAAATTTGTTCTTCCTTAGGACCCTGCTGGGCAAGACCCCGAGCTCAGAGGATCAGCTGCCATCAATCTATCCTGCTTCGTGTGGGGGGCAGTCCCCAAAGGAAGACGATACAGCAGAGGCATCTACCCAATGGGGACTAAATACACCCAGTGATTTGGGTTGAGACTGGGAGATCTCAGGGGCACCATGCCAGCTCGAACCATCTGTTCCAACAATCCGTTATGGCCCTCTGAGGTCTGACTTGTCCCAAATAGTCCCCGGGTTTCCTGGGTTACCTACTCCCCACCTCCACCCCATGCTGACCTGAATCCGGGCAACTGCTGACGCAAAGGTTCTCATTATTATTAGATTCATGGATAGTTAGAATGACTTTTGTTGTTTTGATTTTTTTTTAAGCAGGAAATCAAATCTCAGCCAGTTGTAGGGATTCAGCTTGTTAAATGAATTGAACGGAGGCAAAGAAGAATAAAAAACATTCCCAAACAAATAGAAGGAACGGGCCAAGTCAAAAGATGGTTTCCTTCCACATCTCTGCAAAATGTTAGAAGTGGGCTTCTCCTGGCTTGAGATTGAGGGTCTGGGGGGTCGCCATCACCCGTGCTCCCCCACTCCCTCCTCCCTCCTCACTTCAGGCTGGGCTGAGGAGTCTGGATTTTATTTGCCACCAAAGACGCCTGAGGAATCTGGGGGTCAGACACAATCAGGTGAGCCAGTGAGTGGTGGGCTGGCCAGAGTCTATAGCCCTCCTTCCTTCCTGGAATTTCAAGTTAAGGCCTCTGGAGAGGCCCTGAGACAGCAGAAGAGGGAGGCCGAGGTGTGGACAGTAAGGCCCAGAGGAGGCTCAGGGAAGTTCCCCAAGCCAACATTCTCAAGGAAAATGCTTCTGAGCTTGTTGTCTTTCCCTTTGGGAAAGGCTCTCTTTCTCCTGGGAGTTTGAATCTTCAGTGCACATTATCCCACAACACCTCCCTAACGAGATGTTCTGTGGGTTCCTGAGGTGTTCAGATTAGCCCTGGTCCCTGTTCAGTTCATGGCCCACCTAGAACCCAACAAAGCAGAGGCCAGTCCCTCCTCTCCCTTCTTCCTTAGAGATGAAACATGGAGTTCATTGGGTGTGTAAATGTACTCAGCTTCAAAGGCACCAACTTGCCTGGGAAATGCACTTTTTTTTGTCTCTTCTTCTCATCAGCATTCCGGAAAATGACCTCTAGGTGCAAATCTGTTCATAACTACTTATGTAGAATTTTCCCCACCCTGGCTCAGCCCTCTTTGTTTCAGTCCAGACCTAACAGGTGGAAGGAGTTGACCACCTGTGTATATAAAGGAAGGACAGAGCACTAATTTTTACTGAACCCTGTGTGCCTCAACCATGCCAGACCATGTATTCTAAGAATAGATACAACGTGATGAATATAGTCTATGTGCCAAGCCCTTTGCTTGTGGTGAGAGTTCCAGTTTGATTCTAAGCAGATTCAGATGTGCCTGGACATGTCAGGAATATCAGTGGGGAAGACCCCATCAGAAGTCTCTTTGCACTGAAGACTAACAGATCTCCTGGGAGGGAATTTACTCCAACAAAGGGAAAGTAGCTGGCATGAGTGTGGCACTGTCCATTAGGATTAGTTTTCACTGAATATAGTAAGAAAAAAACAACCCTTAGAATGACTATAGCTTAAACAAGATTCAAGTTTATTTTTCTTTCATACAAAAGGATCCAGAACCAATGGCCCAATACTGGCATGGAGATTCTGTGGTCATTAGGGACACAGACTTCAATCTTTCTTCTCCACCATTCAGGGAAATAGCTTCCATCCTCAAGCTGTCCTCCTGGTCCAAGATGGCTGTCGCAGCTCCAGCCATCACAATTCAGGCTGGTTGGTGAAAGAAAGAAAGAAGGGGGTAACAAGGGACATGCTTCCAGCTGTGTCAGTTCTCTAGGCAGCCTTCCCTATCCGCAGCACTTCTGCTTATAACCTGTTGGCCAGAACTCGGTCAGATGGATATATGGAGTTCCAAGGGAGGCCAAGATACCTTACCTTTTAATCCAGGTGGCAAGGGGCCCAGCTGGAAATCAGTGTTTACTTCCTAAGGAGAAAGGAGAAGATGGGTTTCTGGATAGGCAATGAGGAACCTCAGCTGGGAAGCCTGACTTCAGCTCTGCCTCCAGCCCTGCCCTGTGGCTGCATGATCCGGTCTCAGGAAAATAGGAGGCTGCAAGGAAACTCTGAGAGATAAGGACTTAGGGAATGCTAAGTCGGGATCCCTCCACTGGAGAGTAACATTTGAGAGGGAAGAAGAGCTTTCCCTATGGTTTCTCCAAACCATAGCTCAGTTTTGAAGGGGCTCAGTGAGGGACAGCGGGGCAGGGCAGCCCCAGTGCATAGGGGTAGCTGACTTCTTGGTAGGCGCATGTGCAGGGCATCCTCCAAATGTCTTCACAAACACGTGAAGCAGGGGATGGTGGCGTTCCCCTGTCACCAAGAATCCGTGAAACTTAGCTTACCAGTGTTGAAGGGACCCTAGTCATACTCAAGACTAGCAAGACCATGAGAATTCCATTATTCATACATTAATCCTCACAACCAACTTGGAGCTATGTGGGATTATCCCCATTCTGACAGGTGAGGAAAGGGAGGCACGGCCCAGTGGCCAAGTAAAGTAATGGGCCCAATGTCACACCGCTGGTAAATGGCAGAACCATGATGAAAACCAGGTGTGTTCATCTCAACAGTCCTGTTCCTTTTCCATTCCACACTCTGTCATGACTTCTCCTTGCTGAGAAGTGTCTGGGGCCGGAAGAGGGAGAATGAAATGGAAGAACAAATGAAAACTGGAAGACACATGTGACTTGTTTCCACCCAATATCCTCTCTTTTGGGCAAGGATGCAGCTCCCATCCATATAACTGATGGGGTGTCCACCATGGACACCAATGGGCAGTTAAGGCAAACTTAAAATCAGGCTCTCTTTCTCCTGGGAATTTGAATCTTCAGTGGACATTATTCCACAACACCTCCCCACAGAGACTTTCTATGGGTTCCTGAGGTGTTCAGATTAGCCCTGGTCCCTGTTCAGTTCCTGGCCCACCTAGAACCCAACAAAGCAGAGGCCAGTCCCTCCTCTCCCTTCTTCCTTAGAAACAAAACATGGAGTTTATTGGGTGTATAAATGTACTCAGCTTTAAAGGCACTAACTTACCTGGGAGATGCACTTTGTGTCCCTTCTTCCTCCTTTTATCTACCTGGAATGCTGGCGTGATGGCTGGAGCTACAGTGATCACATTGTCTCCATAAAGTGAAGTTGAGGATGGAAACCAGCCCTAAGGATAGTGGAGAGAAAGGCAGAAGGAGCCTGTATTTCTGAGGAGTCTGTGAAACTATCATACCACTGCTATAAAAATCTGCATTTGAACAAGCTCCTCAAGTGATTAAAGTTTAAGAAGCCCTGCTCTGGGTGTTTCAGATGCAGACCTTCTAGATCTTACTTTCCTGAACAGCATCCTGGGGAGGGGGTGCTCTAATGATTTGGATAAGTTACTCAAGTCCATGAAAACAGTAAGTCAAGGAACTAAAATAGCTGACCAACTGAAAACTTTTTCATTGATGTGAGAGCATCAAGCAGACTCTCGGATGCAGACTGGAAACTCTTTCTTTCTACTTCTTTTATAATTGATATATTTGTCAGACACAGAGAGAACACAAGCAGGGGGAGCTGCAGGCAGAGGGAGAAGCAGGCTCCCTGCTGAGCAGGGAGCCCAAAGCAGGACTTGATCCCAGGACCCTGGGATCATGACCTGAGCGAATGGCAGACACTTAATGGACTGAGCCACCCAGGTGTCCCCTGGGAACTCTTTCTTAAGGACAAACACATGTGAAGGTACTTGCAAACATTCTCTTTCATCTGCTTAGCAACACTGCACAGTGAGATGCGTCATCGCTGTTTTATAGATGGGAAAGTTGGATTCCAGAGAAGGGGAGTGACTTACCCAACATCACACTGTAAGGGTCAGAATCAGACTCAAACCCAACACTGACTGACCCTCTGTGGTAGGGCCCTTCTGCTACCCCCGTTTCCATTACTCGGCAACAGTGGGTTCAACGTCTGGTCCCCAGACCTGCAGCATCAGCAGCACCTGGAAACGTATTCGAAATGCAAGTTCTGGGGCCCCACCCCAGATCTAGTGAATCAGACAGTCTGGGAATGGATCCCAGCTAGCAGCGGCTTTAAGCTTTCCAGGTGATTCTAATACATGCACAAGCTTGCGAGCCTCTGTGCTGCAGATCCAAGCCTGATGAGATGCAGGGGAGGAGGGGGTGGTGTCCACCAGGTGTGACTAGAAGCCCATCGCACTCAAAAATATTCCAGCCTTCCATGCTAGCTGCAATTCCAGCACAGGTGTCCCTCCCTGAACATGATGCTGTGGGACCTTGACCCTCAAAAGGCGGAAACTAGGAACAGCCCCCGTATCACCTGGGAGCTTATTAGAAATGCAGAATTCAAAGCCACACATCAGAATCTACTACAGACCTATTACATCAGCACCCACATATTGAAAATATTCAGATGTATGTTAGAGCCTGAGAAATACTGTAGTTGAGTGAGCACTAGGTTGAGAATCTTCATTCCTGAGTATAAATTCCAACTTCACTACTTTCTTAGACTTCTCAGGCCACTCAGTTCCTAACTCAACAGGGAAAACCTTCAGAACCTCGAGAATATGTGCCAGAGTTCCCTCCGGGAAGCTCATACAGGTGAGTCTCAGCCAGCCTCTAATTCTTGTTGAGACCCTGCCCTTCACGCTGAGAGATGTCCTGGGACTGTGACACTACCCTGAGAGTTTTCTGTGAGTAGACAAAACCAAGAAAGAGCAAGGAAAGATTACATCGCCTGAAACAGAGAGGCTGCATGGGTGGGGCAAGGTGAGGACAGGAGGGGTGGGCTAGAGTCTGAGAAAACAGCAAAGGGTGAGGGGCAGAAAGGAGGAAGTCAGTGGCTTAGAAGATTACGTCTGCACACACCAGGCTAGTGCATCACGCTGGGCAACTTCTACGATGCTGAGCCCATTCCTACTACTTGGTTAGGGTTCTGCCTCAGTCTCCCACTTGGCCTTCCAGGTGCCTGCCCAAGCCCCATCCGTAAGCCTGATGACCAGTCTGCTCCCTACCCCACCCATGACTATCCATCATCCACAGCTGCTCTTGGCTTTCCCCCTCTTCCCATTGTTCACTAGGTCCCGTTTGCCTTACAGCCAAGACCATCTGAAGTATAACTAGATCTTACAGAAATAAGAAGCCTGGAGAGGGATCTGGCAGACAGGGAGGGAAAAGCTGACATAGATTTCAGAAATAGCTGAGAAAAACCTCCCAAGAGATCACGGAGGAGAGAATGGAACGAGAGAAGCTCAATACTGGGGTAAAACCATATGTACTTTGGGGGAAATCTAATATGCATATGTCCAGGACTTTTAAATCACCAGAATACTTTTTGGTGACAGCCATTTGATATCCAGGAAGCCTTTGGTTATATTTTAGTAGGCTTCATTAAACCCTTTATTTTCAACATCAGGAAATTGTGTTCTGCCAAGAAGAGATTACTCGGACATCAGGTTAAAGCCTCTAAGATTCCAGAAATAGTCTAATGTGGCCCAACCCATTGTGGGACCCACTGGTACTGAGCCTGGCACTTCTCTCTGGGTTTTTCTCGATCTGTTTCCTTTCTGAATCCGGGTGTGTTAGTCAGCTCGGGCTGCCATCATGCCAGGATACCACAGACTGGGTGGCTTGAACAGCAGATATCCATTTTCTCACAGTTCTGGAGACTGAAAGTACAAGGTCAAGGTGCTGGCGGGTTGGTTTCTGGTGAGGTCTTGCTTCCTGTCCCCCGCTCTCTTGCTGTGTCTCTATGGGGTCTTTCCTTTGTGTGTGCACTGAGAGAAAAAGAGAGAGCTCTGGTGTTTCTTCCTCTTATAAGGACACCAGTCCTACTGAATTAGGGCTCACCCATGTCACCTTCTTTTACCTTAATTACCTCTATAAAGGCCCTATCTCCAAATATAGTCACATTGGAAATTAGGGCTTCATCATACGGCTCTGGGGAAGGGAGACACAGTTCAGTCCATAACACTAGGGTTGAGAAGCCAGGCTCCAATCAGTCCACAAGATGCAGCAAGTGGAGCACAGCTAGTATTGGTGGGTTGTCCCTAAAGCCTACAACCCCAAAGAGTAGAGATGAGTGTCCTCACCTCTGGACCTCGGTTTCCTCCTTTGTAAGAAATGAAGTGAGATAAAGCCTTGTTGTAGTACTAGAGCCCCTAGATACTGATTCTGGCTCTGCCACCATCCAGCTGAGTGTCTTTGGATAAGCACAGCTTTCCTATGACCCATTTTTTCCACATAAGAAGAGGTGTCATCACGCCCATTAGGATGGCTACTATCAAAAGAACAGTGGGGCGCCTGGGTGGCTCAGTCAGTTGAGTGTCCAACTCTTGATTTCAGCTCAGGTCATGATCTCAGGGTCCTGGGATGGCGCCCCGTGTCGGGCTCCACGCTCAGCGTGGCGTCTGCTTGAGATTCTCTCTCCCTCTCCCTCTACCCCCCCACTCGTGCTATCTCTCTCTTAAATAAATAAATAAATCTTAAAAAAAAAACAAAACAGAAAACAACAAGTGCTGGCAAGGATGTGGAGAAGTTGGAGCCCTTGTGCACTGTTGGTAGAAATGTAAAATGGCACAGTCAGTGTGGAAAACAGTCTGGCAATTCTTCAAAAAAGTTAAATACAGAATTACCATGTGATCCAGCAATCCCACCTCTGGATATCTACCCGAAAGAAGTGAAAGTTGGAACTCAGATATTTGTACAGGAACGTGCATAGCAGCATTTGCAAAAAAGTGGAAACAACCCCAATGTTCACTGATGGATGAAGGCATAAACAAAACATGGTATATACAGACAATGGAATATTTTGCAGCCTTAAAACGGAAGGAAATCTTGTTATACGCTACAGCATGGATGAACCTTGAGGATGTTATGCTAAGTGAAATAAGCCAGTCACAAAAGAACAAATACTGTATGATTCCACTTCTATGCGGTCCCTAGGGTAGTCAAAATCATAGAGACAGAAAGAATAGTGGTTGCCAGGGGCTGGGAGGAAGGTGGAATGGGGACTTGGTGTTTAATGGGGACAGAGTTCTGGTTTGGGAAAGATGAGAAAGTTCTGGAGATGGAAAATAAAGAGGAATCATGGGTCTGAGTCTAGGGGGGTCATGTAGCCCTGAAATTCTATGCCTCTTAATGCTAACAAAGCATAAGAGGAGATTCCTCTTCTCCTTCCCCAAATGGCAAAATCAAATCCTCAGCCTCTTTCCAGCCTGTGCTTCCCAGACCTGTATGGGGAAGAAACACCTGATGAGAATCTGTGGGTTTAGCCAGTCTTTAGTCTTCTTGCGGGGGCAGAGGGGGTAGTGGAAGCCCTTGAAGAAACTTGCACTTTCGGGCAGCTTGTCACAAGTATTTTGTGATCCTTGGAGGGATAAAATTCTTTAAAAGTTCTTAAAAATCAGGGTTCTTGTCCTTTTGGGCAAGTCCTGCTTATTTCTGAGCTGGGCAAGGCTGCTGGTGCATTGACTCAGGAAAACTCAACTTGGAGCCCATCTGTTCAGTATTTGAAGCAAAATCATGGGAAGTACTCAGGCTGAAAATTGGTTTGGGGTTTTGGCAGTTTTTCCAGAAACAAAATCCTTCAACCACCATGCAGATGAGTGTAGTAGGTTCATACACACTGCCCCGTGAAAACACACCAAATATCATCTTTTGCTTTCCTGATCTTTGGGCATTCTAATTTCAGATGTCTGCCCTTCCAATGTGAACAGTGGCTGTCAGTTTAAATACCAGACTCTTGACTCAGGGTATCCTTAAAGGACCAGAGGGGTTGGCAGCAATCCAAAGGAATGATTTCAAACCTGGGTGCCCACCTCTGCTGCTGATAATTCCATGGAAATCCCTGCCAGAATACATCTGAAGCGGGTTGGGTGTGATTTCTGCAGGTTCAAGCCCATGCCCCGCACCGCCCCCTCCCCATCTCCTTCAAATCCCAGGGCTGAGGCTGCACTGATCTCCAAAAGCCTACATGCCACCCAAGGGTGAGGATACCTGTCTTGTTCACCAGAGTATCCTCAGCTTGGGAGCAAACCAGAAGCTCAGTAAATATCTACTGAGTTTAATTGAATGTCCTCTTGGGTGGTATAGAGAATGGAGCATACAGATCAAAATGTTAATTCCAAATAAGCCAATTGAAACACAAATCTTCCCAGCTAAGTACACAAAGAAGAAACACTCCGAACTGGTTCCTTGCGCTAATTAAGATCCAAATTTTAAACCCTAAAATCACTGTATTATTTTTGACCTAGAATTATTAATCCTGAAAGACAAAGACAATTATAATGAGTCGTTGGTGATTCACTTTCTTCATCTGCGTTTACCTCCTTTAGCCAATTTCCTCTAACAAATGACAAAGTCAGAGCAGGGGATCTCTACGCAGCCCAAACAGACCTGCCAAGCCCATGTGAGACAGTAAGGCCAGGCTGTGGGTTCACCCACCGGCCCACCTTATCCCTAAATATTGAAAGCCCCAGGTCCCCCTCTAGGTATGTTTCTGAACGAGCTCCTTTGTTCATCAACTTGGGTAAAATCCTTGCGTTTTGCGTTACACCTGGCACTTTCCAAAGCATTTTGATATGTATCCATATCACTTTATTCTCACAACCACCTAGTGAAATCAAAAGGATCTCCATTTTGCAGAGAAGATGGAGGCATGGAGAAATCATGTGATCTTCTCTCTTGAATTAAGAGCATGGTTTGCATCCTAATTCCTTCCCTGCTTCTCTGACTGCATCATTTCCGATTTTAATGCACATTTATAGGCTTAAAACTTAGTAGTGCCCTGCCAGTTTTTAAAAATAATGTATTCACCATGCCTTGGGCACACAATAGCCAATGCAAACACCCAGGATGCCTGTTAGCTGCAATCACTTCTCTTGTGGAGCAAGAGACTTTTTCTGAGTTAGCAAGCTTCTTAGACTCCATGCTGTCCACCTCTTTGGTTGCTAAGCACAGAATTCATTTCAGGAATTGGGAGACTTAAGGTCTGAATTCACAGAAAGGGCAACTCAGGACCCACCAAAGAGCTGGACCTCAGGAATTACAGGGAGTGATGCATGGTCCTGGGTCCAAAGTGGCCCAGGGCCTGCAGCAGCCGAAGTCTGTAAAACTTCGCCCTGGTCTAGGACTTTCCTGTTAATAAGACTCAGCTCTCAGGGAGACTGTTCAGGGTGTTTCTTTCTGTCTTGCCTTTGCCTGCCGGATGCTTTAGTGCTGCTCAGAAGGTGTGGAGCTAATGAAGTCAGCACATTAAGTGAAATTCCAGTAGAGTCAAAATGTGCCCTTGAAAATTCTTGAAGTCTCCTGGAGAGTTCAGTTGATGTGCGATGCATACAGCCCCATTTAGTTACATGCAGAATGTACGGGGTACAATCCTTGCTGAAGTTTTTTTCTCTGGCACTGTCCTTTAAACCTTCCCGGTAGGGGGTATCCTTCTCCTGTCCCCGGATGGACACTTGGGCAGTCCCTGGATTTTTAATTAAGATAAAATTCACATAACATAAAATTACTCAATAACCATTTAAAGTGAACAATTCAGTGGCGTTTCATACATTCACTCACTTGTGCAACCACCCCTTCCATCTAGTTCCAAGACATTTTCAGCACCCCAAAAGGAAACTCCATACCCATCAGCAGTTATTCCCCATTCCCCCCGGCCCCCTGCACCCTAGCCCCTGGCAACAGTAGTCCACTTTCTATCCCTATGGATTTACCTCTTCTGGGTATTTCATTTAAATGGAATCCTACAAAATGTGACCTTTGTGTCTGGCTTCTTTCACTTAGGATATTCTCGAGGCTCCTTCTTTTCCTCAGCCCCCCGATTTTTGCCGATTCTTTGGTTTCAAAAAGTCCTCCAGCAAATTTCTTTGCGAACATGGTCTCAGTTCAGAAATTCAACTCTCAGCGCCAATCAACGGTTACGTCTTCTTAAGGTAAGACTTCCGTGTCACCTCCTGCCTCCAGTCCCACCACCTCCCTTGGGGAAGGCAGGCTGTGGTCCTTCTTCTCTCCCTCCCTCCTCCTCCCCAGTTTGCTAACTCCAGCTCCTGGTTTCTGGCCCCCCATGGGTTGGAGAACATGGAAGAAAGCCCGGAAAGGGGGCACGGGAGCAGAAGATTTACTACTTGATTGGCACGGGAGGAAAACAGCCACAAGAGCTCTGAGTCTGATTCTACTGCACACCTTTCTTGAACGGGCCTTTCTCTGGGCCCTTCAGAGGCTCCTGCCCGGCCTCTGCAATTGCAAACACCTTGGTGTGGGCAATACATTCTGTGCTTTTCCTGTGTTCCATGCACTCCACACAGTCACCATGGTGCCCCATGGCCTTTCTAATAGTCCTCTGAGCAGCATTGAAAACTCTCAGACTGGTCTCTCTCCCATGAATTTGGGGGCTACCAAAAATAATTGAAATTACATAGAAACATTTAGCTATTGATCTACAAATGGGTTTTACTACGTTTGTGGACCTATAAAACTATAGAACTGTAAACTAGTCCTATTCAAAATTATACTTAAAAAGAAAATTCTCGGGGTACCTGTGTGGCTCAGTCGGTTGAGCGTCCAACTCTTGGTTTCGGCTCAGGTGGAGATCTTAGGGTCATGAGATCGAGCCCCTCGTCAGGCTCTGTGCTGGGCACGGAGCCTGCTTGAGATTCTCTCTCCTGCTCTCTCTCTCTCTCTGCCCCTCCCCACCCCCACTCACGCTCTCTCTCTAAAAAAATAATAATAATAATAATAATTAAAAAAACAAAAAAAACCTCAAAATAAAAATGACATATATCTGTATCTACATATGTCTGAGCGAAATTTTAAAAGCATTTATACTAATTTTGTGAACATTTAAAAAACATTAGAAGAGTAATTACTGGGTACACAGTCAAGTACTTGAATCCATTTTGTAGCTAATTCTAATAGCGTATCACATTCTTCTGAAGAAGATGCTTTGTTTTGTTTTATTTTTTCCAGTTTGGGCTCATTATTTTTAGATTTTCATAACAGCCTGAAATTGTCTTCAAAGTTGCATTTACTTGTTAATAAATTTGAAACTGTTGATATCTTCAAAATATCATGGTCTACCCTGTGTAGACCATGATATTTTTAACTGAGAAAATATTCTTTGCAGGTGCTGAGATGCCTGGTGAGCTCAAAGGAAACTCTGTTAAATGAAGAATAGCCTCATTTCTTTTTTTTTTAAAGATTTTATGTATTTATCTGAGAGAGAGAAAGCAGGGGTGGGGGGTGGAGAGAGACGGTAGAGGGAGAGAGAAACCAAGCAGACTCCACACTGAGCACGGAGCCTGACATGGGCTCAGTCTCAGGACCCTGAGATTATGACCTGCGCCGAAATCAAGAGTCAGATGCTCAACCCGCTGAGCCACCCAGGTGCCCCAAGGATAGCCCCATTTCTAACATATTTCATATCATAATGTGTAGTATTTTAGCCCAAATATTTTCACAGGCACAGTCTCTTTGCCTCCTTCCAGATTACTTTTCTTTGGTGAGTACTGATACAAGATAAAAAAGCATCAGAGAAGAGATCTCTATTTACAACTCTTTCGAATATTTTGCTGAACTTAGATCATCGGCCTTTCTGGTTCCATTCTGGTATAGAATATAAATGTATACAATTAAAAAGAGAAGCTCCATCCAAAGCATCTGGCTGGAGCTGAACATCCCCCAGCACAGGTGTAGGTTATGCTATGGACATTCTCATCCTTGACTTTGCCCAGTTCCTCCCTCCCTTTTTTAGAGGCAAGTTTCGTTTTTTTTTTTTTAATTTTTTTATTGTTATGTTAATCCCCATACATTACATCATTAGTTTTAGATGTAGTGTTCCATGATTCATTGTTTGTGC